>NC_056743.1:732390518-732397041 GCF_019279795.1 Protopterus annectens
TGTCATGTATTTGTTCACCTGGTCGGTGTGCCAGTAGAAGGTTACATTCTTTTTATTTGTTTATTTTTTCTTTTTTTTTTTTGCTCTTCAATGGAAGAGACTATAATAAGCCAATTGGTTTAATTTCTTATTTATCCATCTGCAGATCCATCTGAGCGTGGTGTACCTCAGCTGCTATCAACTCAGGTGAGAGAGATTTTGTTACCACCTGCCTGTCACAGGCCAGAGTGATGATTTCTCACTTCTGGACAACACATGGTGGAGCAGTCTGGTAAGCCAGATTGAGTTTCAGGTCCTGGTTTAGGTTGCAGCAGAGAAGTAGTGCAGCCTTTATTATAGCCTCCTTCAGTGGGTGCAAGACTCATTGTCCCAGTCAGCTCCAAACACTGAGTCCTCAACTTCCCATAACATTGAGGTCTCCCATCCAGGAGCATCAGAACAGGGTTCCTTCTGTGGCTCTCAGGACTATAGCAAAAGTGGTGATAATTAAGTGTATCCCCCCATTCCCCACCATCTGTTTGTTCACCTTTTGTTTGTGAACCCAACATAGTGTTTAATTACCCCCTCCTGTCTTTTTTTTTGTACTCTCATCAAAACCTTTATCTCTTTTCTAACCATCACTCTTTCTCTTACTACCATTTATTGTTTAACATCTTCCTTTGTATATATTGTAAAAAAGATTTTTCCCCAACCCCCCCAAAAAAATTTATATCATCTCCCCCTTCCTTGCACGTCCCCAGCATAACTATCTTATGTCTTCCTTTTGCATTTTTATTGTCTGCTCTCTCCCCTTTTTCTGATTTTCCTGGCTTCCCCTTTTCCTATGTATAAAACCCATACCTGGTGTCTATGAAAGAGCATACTGACACTAAAATAAAACTTGTAAATGTTGCTCTATGCTGATAGCCAGTGGTACTGAGCACCAATTTGTACAGGTTCTCACCATAAATTCCCAAGTACTAACACAACTTGATCTTCGCCAACTGCAGAAAACAGAATTTTTTTAACTTTATTTACATTTTATTCTCTAGTGTAGAAAACTGATAATGGAAGAACAATTGCAGGCTCAATCCAAGTTAAATAAAACAGTAACAAATAGTATAGTGCCTGTACAGCAAATATTTTTAAAACTTCAAATGCAGGATAGACTTTCATCAGGGAAATACTGAGGATAGGAATTTAAGAATATGTGTACAGTAGTTACACACGTGAAAGGTTCATACATACTTGCATTGTTTTACTCTGTCTTTGCACACTGTTATTTCTGCACACTTTATGTGTGTGTGTGTGTGTGTTTTACAAGTATCAA
Organism: Protopterus annectens; assembly: GCF_019279795.1. Lineage (NCBI taxonomy): Eukaryota > Metazoa > Chordata > Ceratodontiformes > Protopteridae > Protopterus > Protopterus annectens. The sequence goes on from NC_056743.1 coordinate 732,391,828, forward strand.
AAGTTTAAAGCCAACAATGCTTGCTTACATTTATTGCATTTTGCACACATGCCCCGGGATTCATGAACCTTGCGCCAGGCGCACGCATAGCGCAGGTGTTACAACGCCAAATATGTCCGCCGAGCGATTCAGGTACGATCCAATTCCACGTGCACTACCGGCGTGCACCGGATCTGCGCCGCCCCCAGCGTAGGTATGCTAAACACCCCATGTGCGGTGTTGCACCATGCAAATGAAGGCATATTGCGATCCACAAAGTGGGGCAGGCATAGCATAAGGCCACGGCAATGTAAACCAAAAAAAACGGTTTACATTTTCCCAAACACAACATAGGAGTAATGGAAGGCTGTCAGCCTCAGGTATCACACTGCTACCATATGCCAAAGGCGAAATACACAGAGAATGTCAAAAGAAAACATGCACAACATGTAAATAATAACATAAATGGTATGTCCACAGAAACTCACAGCAGAACCCCAGGACATGTTTGCAGAAGGTGCAAAACAATGAAATAATATGACAATGTCATAAAACAGCAGCGTAATACACATCAGCTTCACAGCCATAATACACCATGGTATGCATGGAAAGCCACAACCATGGTGCAAGGGTTGCCAAGGACTCTAGGCAGTGTTCGGCGTGGTAACTATGAATTACTAGTCAATGCCATGCAAATGAGGCAGATAATACTGAATCTCAAAACCCCCACCGGCGTAAGGCTGTACCAAACGGTGCAGCGGTAATACACTGAGGAGTGGCCCAGAGGGAATACATGTCACCTGCAGAGGGGTGTGCCACTGTAGGAGGAAGCACATTGGAGCTCAGCAAACCTGGGCTGTACATTGCACATCACAGCTGCAGGACCGGCGTGTGGGGAAATAGCTGAGCTGAGAGCACACAATGCGCACAGAGGTGCATGTGCACGAGGATGACTACGTTCCCTTAACCCAGTCATGTGACGCTCGCCCCGCAAATAACATCAGAAACAGGAAGGTGATGTAGAGAATATGAGGAAATGCAGAAGAAGTGTAATTGGAGTAATAATGAGCAATCAACACTAATCAACCCACGAAGGCCAATTGGCGGCAGCTGACAACTCTGCATGCAGAAACCCGCAAAATGGGATAGGGGAGGCATATGAATGCAAAGAAAGTAGGGGAGGTAGCAGATTGCAAAGAGTAAAGACCTGACACAACAGAGCCAAGCAGACAGGCAGCACAACGGCGGTGGCACACAAAACGCACGATATGCCATGTCCCAGAAACTAAACATGACAGGGCTCAGCAGGATGCATGCCAGGAAATAGTAGGTGCAACGTGCAGAAATAGTAAGTGAAGGTCGAAAGGTAATCCATTGCAGGCAAGAGTAATGCAACACCAAAGGCAACAGCATTGCAGTGCCAATGGTAAAACACGGAAGATAATCCCCAGATACGGCCGTACAGACACACCCTATGACATCACCGGGTGTACAGCACAATAGTATAAAGTGTGAATGCACACAACACACAGCCGCGTATTCCCAAACGCCGCACCATAGGTGTAAACACACGGGGAACTTTTAAAATGTACATGTTGGGTGCTGCCGTGGCCGTGATCCATCAGCATGTGCTAGAGACAGACGGTGTTGTGGAGGAGGGTGCCGACAACTACTGTAGGCCTCAGAGGAGAAGGAGAGTGTTCAGACCAAGGGTAACCTACCAGGGGCTACAAGACCTGGAGATAGTAGAGCGTTACAGGGTGGATAGGGACATGTTACAGCAAATAGTGGAGCTGTGCTGGCCATGCCTGAGAACAAGAAACAACAGAGGGGAGCCCATCCCAGTGGACATAAAGGTATGTGTAAGCTTGCGAATACTGGACACAGGTACCTTTCAAAGGCCAACTGGGGATATAATGGGTATCTCACAGGCATCAGCATCCAGGGTACTACACCAGTTTCTGGATGCCATGTTACCACATGCCAATGAGCATATATACTTCCCCAGATCTCAGGAGGAGTTGGCTAGCAATATGCGCCACTTCCACCGTGTGGCACAATACCCGGAGGTACTGGGTGCGATAGACTGTACGCATACAAATCAAGTCACCACCTGGGGAGCAGGGTAGACGCTACATAAACTGCAAGGGATTCCCCTCCATCAATTGCCAGGTCGTGAGCAATGCACAGGGCATTATCATGGATGTGTGTGCTGGCAGCCCTGGAAGCTACCACGACTCCCATATCTGGCATGCCTCACAGCTGTACCAGGTATTCACCAGGGGGGACATCCCACAAGGCCACCTTGTGGGGGATGCTGGCTATGCACTGGAGCCGTGGATGATGACTCCCATCAGAAATGCACACACACACATGCAAGAACGCCATAATGAGGCACACGCACAAACCAGAGTAATCATAGAGCGTGTGTTTGGGATGCTGAAATCATGATTCTGGTGCCTAGATACATCCGGTGGAGCCCTGCAGTACACCCCAGGCACATGTGCCCACATATTCATAGTATGTGCCATGCTACATAATATGATCCTGCTGAAGCAGCTGCTGCAGGGACATAATGGTGAAGGGCCAGAAAGCCCACCACAACTGCCAAGGCCAGTCCAGGCACAGAGGGTTTAGGACCATGAACACACTGTGCCAGCCCCAGTAGGCAGACGGAGGCATACCCAATATGCCTATGCCCTGGCAAAGAGGGAACGTATAGTACATACTCTGACAGCGTAGGCCCCATGGACTGACACCTCCCTACCTGCACACACAGTGAAATGGACGGCACACAAACATGACCACCAGTAAAGTGTACTGTATGGGTGGCCCCATGTGTGACTCCAACATAGGCAGCCCCCAAACACTGTACACCCAACAGCCAGTGGAGCATGGAACACCAACACCTGAACAGTACGCGGGTCCTACAGCAGATGGCGTTGCTGTATGCTGCCACGTTTGCCACAAGGTGTATACATATAAACATATATATATATATATATATATATATGTGCATATACATATATGTAGATAGATATAATTACACATATAGAAATATATGTACACATATACACATATGTACTACAGTTAAGACAGGGAATCAGAGGGATGTAAGGTGACTGAGATGTAACACGCGATATCTGTACATAGTATACATAGTGAAACGACAACCTGAGCATCCGGGAGGTTTAACAGAAGAGGATACCGCCAACCATGGAACAGGCAACATACCGAAATGCATAGGACCTATGTTCCACAGCATGGTGTGTGTTGTGTCTGCGGAAGTAACACAGAAGCCCATCCCATGCAGTGTGGCATGTGTGCACATATCCATGAGCAGTCCGTTCACACTGCACACCGCAATTGTCATGTATGAGGAGTATATGCATCAGTAATGCAGAGGACATGGTCCATGTAAGAGCAGAAGACACCCCTGTGTATGTGGTATGCAGATGTGTACAGATGTGTTTTCCGTCTGTCATCTGCATATGTAAACCGTCCGAGCCTGGTACACATCGTGGCATGACAATGCTGTGCCATGTAAAGTTGTAGCCGTTGTGGAAGGTACACTGTAAATGTGGTATTGTACCCTTGACCGTGTGTAGATGTGTATATGCCACAGGTACAATGGCTACCTATGTACCAGCATCACACACAGTACAGATAGGTGTGGTCCTGTAGAAGTGTATCCATGCCACAGTGGAATACAGTAACCACAGGACCGTGTGGGGCATATGTGTGTACAGCAACCATGTACAATGTGATATGTATGTACGGGGCCAGTATCCATGTGATAGTCAGTGGGTGAATGTCGCTATGCAAAGGTGATGTGCATGCACCATGTGTCATGCATCCTGATGCCATGACACCCACAGGATGCATCCGCCACACTGACACCCATATGGTCGGTATCGGTATGAGCTGGTGGAGCAATAATGGTGCCAGGTATGTAGGTGTGGGATATCTAGGCATAGACAGTACTCTGTGACAGCATGTTGTGTATGTAAGCAAATAGTGAACATGAGGGGCCCCATGACTGAGGACTGTGTAATGCCATATGTACCTGACATGTAGTAGGTACTATGATATGCTTGCACCACTGTGTGTCCTGTCCATGAGTCATATAGCCTAACATCCTGAGACACAGGGTATGATGTGCAGGTGGATGTGTACGTTGCCAATACCAGAACGTGGAATGGTGCTGAAGGGCAATGTGAGGACAACGTCTGATGTGTTGGCCTCTGTACCACCCCAACCGCCCATGCAACGGTACGACAGGTGGCCAGCATGTGTATGTGGCATGCTGTGGCACACACAAGCCCAACAAGGGTGCCAGGAAAGGCATGGAGGCCATCAATGTGTGCGTGAAGCACGTTCGTGAGGATGTGCCCCAGTGCCATTCAGAACAATCCAGTCATGGGTGTATGACTGCAGTCCCACTCGTGCAATGCAGTGCCACCCATGGGTAGTGCGAGAGATGTGTCTGCGCGGCGGTCAAGGTACACAATGTCCGACAACAGGCTAGCAGTGAATATAGTGGGCTGGTGCGGAGACACATACCAAACAGGTTGGTGGGACATAACAGCCAGGGACATCGGAAGGTGACATCGGGCCAGTGTCCCAGGACATAACGTGTGCATGTCAGTACCATGTATGTGTCCACAGGGACACTACGATGTCCATGTATGGATTGCGACCCTGTAGTGAGTGAGAGTGTGTATTGTTGGTAAGTACGCCATCACCTGGCACGTTGCCAACATTATCACGGTCTGCAATGCCTGGGTGACTATTGTATGTGATATTGAATGTGGATGTAGGCAAACAACACAGACATACCACCATTCTGCCTGAGGCCCCACACTGCAATGTGCGGCAGTCATGTTTAGGTTGCTAGCCTTGGAGCATGTGATGAACCTCGAGGACCCACCATGGCTGACAAGTGATGCACCCCACACATGTGAATATACACCACCGTGCAACAGCCTGCACATGTGCTCGTACATCAGATGTGCATGGAACATGACCACCACCGTGGCGTCTGTGAAAAGGTCAGCACCGCCATGTCTCTGTGTGGAATAGCATGGTCCCTACCATCGTGTACATGCTACAGAAGCGCACTGTGGTATGTGTCAGCATATGTATGTACACTGTCCATCTGCCGGGGTGTCATGCCATTAAAAACTGCTGTCAGCAGACGTCAGTAGTACTGGCTGTAGTACACATGTTCCGTGT
>NC_056743.1:732453121-732611448 GCF_019279795.1 Protopterus annectens
TTGCGGTAGCTTTCAGCTGGTTACAACTCATTGCTCACCTTCGCTCAGCTCAGCTAGGGGCACATAGTTTCAGCGTGTTAAACCACTGCTCACCTTCGGGCACTCATTTTGCATCTGTTAAACCACTGCTCACCCATGGGCAGATGCACTCACCTTGTTAAACTGTAGCTCAACTATAGGCACATCTGGCATTTTTTATTATTTTGTTATCTCACATTTCTTCAAACTAACTGGCCTATTTCATTACATTTTACATAAAATATAATTTTATATGTGTACATATATGTCAGGGACTTGTTTTGTGCTTATTTCACTAAAAATAAAAATTGATGTTGTGGGGGCTCGAACCATGACTGCCTGCTCTTCAGCCGACGTCTCTATCACTACACTATTGCTTTTTGGCTTACCTTGCATAGTTAGTTCTTATATGCTTTTCCACTTACTGCTAACTGTGGCTGAGCTTCGGGCACGCCCGCGCAAACGAGCGCACTCACGGGCAAACATCTTTACAGTTAAAAAAATATATAACATGTTCATTTATATCATTTTATGTTCATAGTCTGTGGGGGCATGTGTTGTGTTGTGTTTATTCACATTTCCATGTACTCTGTCATGGGTGTTTACTTTGGGCACTTTTACTCTTCTGGGGGCGTGTCTGCTTGCAGGGCTCGGCCTATGGACACGCCCCCTACTGTCTTCCACGGACCGTGTTAGCCTTAGGTGTGATTCAGCATGCCCTCATGCATATGCATGACATGCTGACATCACACCGTTTAACTGCAGCCTCCGTGTAAGCCTTGTATCTCTTACACGGAGGCTTTGTGAATCCTGCCCATTATGTTTCACATATATTGCTATATATCATATAACCTAAGCAACATTACATAAATTATTATATTCCTGCCCCTTTTTAAGCAAGAAACATTTTTATTAAACCATTATCACATAAGCAATCATACATTTATATAAATGAAAACAAACCTCACCAATACAATCCTAGTTGTAAGCATTTTACATCACAAACCGTACTAACACACTCTCCCAGCTACCCAATTATTTTCAGTCAAACATTACAAGCACTAACCTATCCTCAAAAGTAAAAAAAGTATTCCATTTTTAATAAGAGATAATACTTTTTCAATTACGTTTTCAAAATTATTATTAATAATCTTTCTCACATCTGGATAGATTTTTATTCCTAAATATTTTAATTCTTTTCCTTCCCAATTCCATTTATATTTAGCCTTAAACTTACTTTCTAGTAATCAATTTAATACTAGCATTTCATTTTTATTGCTATTAAATTTCAGCAGTGATACTTCTTGAAACTTTTCAATTTCATCATCTGTATCTTCAATTGAATAATTTATATTTCCTACAGTTAGCAAAATATCATTTACAAAAAGCTGTATTTTAAAGTTGACAATCACTATTAATTGAGAATCCATCAATTTTTCCATTGCTTATTATACTATTAGTTAAGGGTTTGATAACTAATGCAAATAATAAAGGGGATAAGGAACACCCTTATTTTGTGCCTTTGTTTAAAGTAAGTCCTTAAGAAATGAATCCTTAAGATCAATTTTAACACATGCTTTGGAGTCTCTATACAGGTTTGTTAATATTCCAATAAACTATTCTGGAAATGCAAATGCTATTAAAATTTTGAACAAGTAGTTCCAATCTACAGAAGCAAAAAGCTCTCTCATAGGTTCATAGATTAATACTAGACTAGCTACCCTTATGAGCTATTTTAAGCCTAGCCAATTAACCCTTGTGAGACTCAAACCCTGCACCTTGTGTTTGTAAGGCAAACACGTGAACCATTAGGCCAACCTCCCAACTCTTGATAACTAAGCTAATTAGGGACAAATTCTTGTTCATTCCATTTGCTAAGTTTAAGATAGTTACTACCTTTTTTATATTATTGTATATTAATCTATTGAATATAAATCCTGTTTCATCTTTATTAATTAATTTATTTATTATATCTCTTAATCTTGTGGCAAAAATGGAAGTAAATATTTTATAGTCTACATTTAGTAATGAAATAGGTCTTTATGAGGAAACTAAATTATTATCCTTTCCTTAAGTATAGGTGAGATTATAGAAAATTTCCATGAAGGATGAATTATATTGTCACCCTGAATTATCCTGAAAACGTCACTCAGTAATTCTAAAATATTTAATGGAAACAGACTATATAATTCCATATTTAAACCATCTAACCCTGGAGCTTAGATCTCAGTTTTCTGCTGAGAGCTGGGCAGATCTTTAATCATCAGCTGCGTAAATATGCATCTGTGTTTTGTTCACAGAAAATGACATTCTTCCATATAGGGGACTGAAAGTTGAATTTATTCTTACTACTATATTGGACACACCATAGATGTTATTATAATAGCAACTGTGTGTGAGGAATTTGTCTTTCCACAGAAATCATTTTTGAAAATGCACTTCAGACAATAATGATGTTGATTTACCAGTACTGCATTTGATAAAGTCTCTTTCTGAAATTAACCTAAACACTTACTTCTAGTTGGCTTCTTAGCAGGTGACAATCCAGCAGTTGTTTTATCATAATTCAACGTCAAAATAATGATTCAGCTATTCTTGTTTCAAGGGAAGCGTTAGTTATATTCCTTCTTGTGTTCTTTTCATCTGCAACAATCTATTACTCCATATAGAAAAGAATAATAAGCATTTAAATTAAAGTGAATTATTTACATCATGATTGATTGATTTCAACAATTCACTATGCTTCTGGTGTCATTCTAAGGGGATCCAGTATCTGTCTGCCTGGGATGACATGATTGACAGACCTCAATGCTTTGCCAGATATGGCCAGCAACTGTCACCCCTGGGCTTCCAGATACTGGTCAAAAGCTCTTTCCACCCCTATAGTGCCTTTTTTAGGTGGTGCTCCAAAGACCAAATTACCACCATAATAGTTACAAACAAATGCAATCTGAGAGTCAAGCTATATGTCTAAATCTCAAAATGCACTCGCTCAAAGCACACCTTAAAATGGAGAACATCGACATTTGTGGTGTAACAGAGACCTGGTTCAAGGCAGCAGAAAGCACCCCTGCACTACCATGCTATAACCCATTCCACACCTTTCGGCTCCAGAACTTGGACCAAACTTCCAAAGGCAGTGGTGTTTCCATATTCATAAAGGATGCACACACTTCCAGACTGGTAGCCCAACATAATGCATCTGAGATACTTCGGGTGCAGCTAACATTGGATAAGACAACAATTCAGGTCATAGCCTGCTATAGGTCCCCAATCATGTGCCAAGACTCACACTCTATGTTCCTAAGCACCCTGGAGAATATTAGGGTCCAACCTAACACTCTCATACTGGGCGACTTCAACTACCCCTCCATTAACTGGGAAAACTACTCATGTACCAATACACTTGCCCAATACTTTCTGGAATTCATTAATTCTAATGCTCTGGACCAGCTTGTTCTTAACCCCACTAGAGGTAGCAACATCAATGACCTGGTCATTGCAAACATGGGCGACCATTGCTCTACACCAATAGTCAACTCCTCCCTGGTTAGATCCAACCACAAACTAATCACCTTGGAAATCCACATCTTCCCACCCCCTCACACAGATTTAACCACCATGAAAAACTTCTCCAAAGCTTACTTTGGGCTCCTAAAAATAGAGGTGGCTAACTTCATGGCACCCATGCAAATGGAGAATAGTTGCATGACTGCCGAATCATAAACCAATGCACTGTATGAACACGTACATAAATGCATGGATCTCCCCATACCCAATAGAACCAAGACACTATCCTCAAAAAAAAGGAAGCCAATCTGGTGGTCCCCTGCCATAAACAAACTGTACAACAGAAGGAGGAAACTGATGCAGAATAAGGTGAAGTCCCAAGACTGGAAAAACTCCCTTATCAGCCTCAACAAATGGTTGAGATCCCTCATCAAATCCTGTAAAGCTAACTATGAAAACAGAATTGCAGCAGATAGTAAAGACAACCACAAGGCCTTCTATAGTTATGCAAGAATCTCCACGGCAATACCCAGATTTGCTCTGAATACTGAATAATGCTACCTCCTATACCAAGCCAACAGATATTGCCAATATACTGGCTGACAGATTCAATGCTAACTTTACCCCTCCCCCCAAAGGACCAATCACAATATCAGTAGCTTGCCAGGCACCCAGTATTACTGCTCCACAGGTTAAAACAGCACTGTCCAAGGCCAAGAATACAGCTTCTATGGGACCTGACAACATCCCTGGCTGTGTTCTACTTGAACTACAGAGTGAGCTGGCACCTCACCTGTGTGCCCTGTTCAATCACAGCCTCACCTCAGGCTTTGTCCCTACCAAATGGCACACTGCTACAGTCATCCCTCTCCACAAAGGAGGAGAGACTACAGACTCCGGGAATTATCACCCAATTAGCCTGATGAGTCTGATATGCAAAGCTATGGAACGTGTCATCATGGACCTAAAAACCAAGATATAGGGAATCTCCAAACTCTGGATCCTACACAGTTTGGTTTTGTGAAGGGTAGATCATGCCTGCTCAGTTTGGTTGACTTCTTTGAGTCATTCACCAGAGCTGTGGTTGAAGGCAAAGTGGTTCATACAGCCTACCTTGATCTGGCCAAGGTCTTTGATACCATTCTGGACTCAGGAATCACAGAAAAACTCATTAAGCTAGTCATCAACTCCTATATCACTAGTTGGGTTGCAAACTGGCTCACAGATAGAACCCACAGTGTAAAACCAGCTGACTACAAGTAAGACTGCTGACCAGTCACAAGTGGAGTCCCACAGGGTTCAGTCCTGGGTCCTCTCCTGTTTGGTATCTACTTCTCTGAATTCCAGGCCAACATGAAGGGACTCTGGCTGACAAATTTCGCAGACGATTGTAAGTTGGGAGATATTATTAACTCCCCAAGTGATGTTGACATCCTACAGAAAGGCCTCGATGACACCAATAACTGGTGTCAGAACCATAGCCTTAATCTGAAGGCCAAAAAATCTGTCGTCATCCCCTTGGAAAAAACCCGGTTCCCTTGAATTACTACATTGATGGTAGTCCACTGAACACAGAAGGTGTTATAAGAGATCTGAGAACACAGGTTGACAGCAACCTCTCTTTTGACCACCACATTGCCACTGTGGTCAGAAACTCCTTCTGTGTGGCACATCTCATTACTAAGGGTTTTGTATCCAGGAAGAAAAAGGTCATTGTCTTCCTCTACTCTTCCCACATTAGGCTAATTGAGTACAATGCCCCATTTGGCATGTACCTCACTAGACACCCGCAGCAACTGGAAAGGCTCCAAAAGTACCTCACAAAGAGGATCCTAGGCCTTAAACACTTGTCCTATATGGATAGACTCAAAAAACTCCAACTATTCTCTGTCTCATATCGCCTACTTAGAGGTGATCTCTGCTTGACTTACAAAGCCATGTCTGACCCAGCTCTGTTAGAAATGTTACATCTAAAGAAATCCCAATCCCTCCACACCACACGCTACAGAGAACTCAAGCTCATTACCACAATCAACAGAACATGCTGGAGGGACAGGTTCAACAGAGACTGCCCATGCTATGGAATAGACTTCCCATACATGTCAAGCAGAGAACCTCACTGGCCCTCTTCAAGAGAAATCTTGATGAGTGGATGGGAAATAGAAAATTCACTCCGGGTATCACTCCAGTGGCTGTAGTCGACAGAGGTACTAGGAACTAAGGTTGGGTGGCACGATGCCAGGTTAATCCTATGGGCAAAGCTTGTAAAGGCTCCAGGGCCATTCGGCTAGTACACACCTATGAACCTATGAACCTATGTCTAGGGATTTTACAAAGTCCTCATTTATAAATGACCTTACAATGCCCAAGATGGTCATTTTTTGGTATTCTGTTATTACTGAAACCTTCCCTTAAGTGTTCAATAGTCGGACCTGAAGATGATGCAAGTATAGGATGTAATTTTCTATTCACTTCAACTGAAGATACATAATGACCAAACATATTTCCTTAATTTAAAACAGCATAATTAATGCAAAGTAACCACTAAGCAAATTAAAAATAGAAAATACCTTGCCATTCTTCTTGACATGTGTGCCATATAGACATTCAACCAAAAGTAAGATGCCTGCGCTGAACAAGAATCATCCTCACACCTGCAGCTGACATATCTTTGCCACTAAACTCCTGTAGCTAGACTCCACTATGCAGCTATTTTTTTACACAAACATCAAAGACCATTTTATTAACAAACTTCAAATAGTGTACAACATACTGACAGGTGTGCAATTATTAACCAAGCTCTAAAGTGAAACTGCTGTACAGGCTACAACTCATTGATATACCGTACTTAAACAAGTTTATGTCTGTCCATCAAAACGCAAAAACATCAGGTCATACCTGATCAATGCTTGGATTTTGAAAAATGAACCTATCAAAAAAAAAAAAGAACAATGAAAGAACACAAGATGACAAAACAAAAGAAATAGATTCCTTTTTCGAGTTCTGAGCAATTACCTTACAAAAACTGTTTATGTAACACTACCAGTGAATAAATCACTCACCACAAACATCAACACACACATGCAGAGCATTAAATCTATCCCTGTGTCTAGCCCTAACTCTGACCATAAACCACAAGCACTCATGCACACTTACCTGACACACACACACACACACACACACACACACACACACACACACACACACACACACACACACACACACACACACACACACACAGACACTCTCTAACAGTAAAGAAAACCAAACATGTATAACACTAAATATACCCCCTACCCTAGCAGTTACTCTAAATCTAACCAGCAAATACTTGCACACACACACACACACACACACACACACACACACACACACACACACACACACACACACACACACACACACACACACACACACACACGCATACACGCACACACGCACACACGCACACATGCACACACACATACACACATGCTAATGACAAAAGTTTCAGACATCCAACACTTTCAGCATTGCAGACACTAGCAAACCACTTACCTTACCCTACAGAACATCCACATTTTGACATTCCAGATATTCAACCAAAGTCCACCACATTCTGAGCTCTGTCAACAAAATGTTGCATTGTGGGGGCACAGCCTAGATGACAAACTGAGAGCAGTGAATTTTGTGAGCTCCATAAACTAGGATAATAATATAGGAAAATGTTATTATTTTCAAGTTTAAAACATCAGAAATCTATAGATAAACTATTAAACTACATAAATATCAATTTTGGTGGAGATATACAAAAGTTTTCGGTACTTACGTATTATCGCAACCACATTCTGATTGTCTAGCAGCCAGGTTAGAAATCTGTCATAAGTCTTGACATTATGGACAAACAAGTTACTATCCTTAATGTCATGATTTCTGACAGATTAGTAACCTGGATGTGATATTTTACTGTTCTAAGAACGTGTAAATCGAAGTTGAACCAAGAATGTAACAGTCCACGGCACACAGGATCCGAGACCAAATAATCCAAAAGCAGGCAATGAAATAAAATTCTTTTTAATTCCAAAACAGCACACGTAAACAGTTCTTAATAGAACAGCAACACAGGTAAGCCAAGCGCTTTCACCCAGTGTATTACCAGGCTTTCTCAAGGCAAAAAACAAAGTTGCCCATTACCCAACACTTTTAAATAGCTCAGTTAATTAAATAATAACTCCACCCATCAATTAATAGTTAATGTTTTTGATAATGATATGCTAAAAACTTAATGCAAGGGGAAAGTTTCTCAAGTTAAATCATGTATATTTGTGTAAGAAATAACTGTTGCTGTAGTCAGTAATAATACCATACAAAGTGCTTTATACAGACTCCACTATGCAGCTATTTTTTTACACAAACATCAAAGACCATTTTATTAACAAACTTCAAATAGTGTACAACATACTGACAGGTGTGCAATTATTAACCAAGCTCTAAAGTGAAACTGCTGTACATGCTACAACTCATAGATATACTGTACTTAAACAAGTTTATGTCTGTCCATCAAAACGCAAAAACATCAGGTCATACCTGATCAATGCTTGGATTTTGAAAAACGAACCTATCAAAAAAAAAAGAACAATGAAAGAACACAAGATGACAAAACAAAAGAAATAGATTCCTTTTTCGAGTTCTGAGCAATTACCTTACAAAAACTGTTTATGTAACACTACCAGTGAATAAATCACTCACCACAAACATCAACACACACATGCACAGCATTAAATCTGTCCCTGTGTCTAGCCCTAACTGACCATAAACCACAAGCACTCATGCACACTTACCTGACACACACACACACACACACACACACACACACACACACACACACACACACACACACACACGCACACACACACGCACGCACACATGCACACACACATACACACATGCTAATGACAAAAGTTTCAGACATCCAACACTTTCAGCATTGCAGACACTGGCAAACCACTTACCTTACCTTACAGAACATCCACATTTTGACATTCCAGATATTCAACCAAAGTCCACCACATTCTGAGCTCTGTCAACAAAATGTTGCATTGTGGGGGCACAGCCTAGATGACAAACTGAGAGCAGTGAATTTTGTGAGCTCCATAAACTAGGATAATAATATAGGACAATGTTATTATTTTCAAGTTTAAAACATCAGAAATCTATAGATAAACTATTAAACTACATAAATATCAATTTTGGTGGAGATATACAAAAGTTTTCGGTACTTACGTATTATCGCAACCACATTCTGATTGTCTAGCAGCCAGGTTAGAAATCTGTCATAAGTCCTGACATTATGGACAAACAAGTTACTATCCTTAATGTCATGACTTCTGACAGATTAGTAACCTGGATGTGATATTTTACTGTTCTGCAAATCGGAGTTGAGACAAGCCCAGTGGTATGTGAAGAAAATGTACTGGCTACTTCTGGAACTTGGTTGAGAAAACCAAGAAATTCACTCCATCAGCTTTCCCTTTCCATCCTGTACATACCATGCTGGCCTCCGAGAGTGTCATCCTGTGTTTTGTGTACTTACTGCTAAAAGTTTCATGTCTGCAGATGTTACCTTTTACCCCTTTTTTTGGCTGGTGTGAGGACCCTCAACCTTTACAACATTTCTGGGGAAGGGAATGTGCTGCAAAGGTGGGTCATTGCATCCGTTCAGAAAATGTCATCGCTTGAAAGGAGTACGTCTATGTATTTTCTGGCTGGACTTTTGGGTACATGGCTGACAGAAACACAGTTGTAGTCATTCCTGAAGTACATATTTTCAACGATGCTTACATATGCAGAGGTAGTTCTGTAATTGTGATTTGGAGTAAATACTCAGTTTAGGTGGTTTTGCTGTATTCTGCTTGCACAGTTGTGTCGAGGGTTTCATTTTAAAAAAATGTCGCTGACGGACATCCTGCTGGTAGTGGAATTTGGGTCTTAGTAATGCACCCTAGTGATACCCAGTGTCACAGATAGCTGGTCAGTGCATTATTCACCCCTGCAAAAACACAAACACTCGTTTGCCCATAATGCCAAGAATTATGACACATTCAGAATGTGGTTGTGATAATATGTAAGTACCAAATTTTCCTGTCAAATAACTTGGAAATATATTGAGTCACTGAATATGAACAACTCAAGGAATTCTCATCCAGATGCTGCTTTGAAAAAAGAACTGCAATTGATGACATCTACCTTACATGAACTATCTTTGAAGATGGATGGCTTTAAAAATGACTTAGAAAACCTCAAATTAAATTCTCAAAAACAGATTGATACTCTTAAGGAACTATTACAGCAACACCATACACAAATAACAAATATAGAGACTTCTCTAAATGACATTGAAGGGAGACTCAAAGAGGAAGAATTCCAAAAAGAATTTTTGCTTAAACAGAATACATGGCTGCTTAACAAAAATAGATGACTTAGAAAACAGGAAAAGGAGAAACAATATAAGGATCTTTGGTCTGCCTGAAAACACTGAAGGAGAAGACATTATTTAGGTTCATAAGTTCATAGGTAGGTACTAGGCTATTGTCCCTAGGGCCTATATAAGCCTAGCCAAATGGTACCCTGGCTTTTGCCACCCAAGAAAATTATTTTCCTGTGCCCCTGTCAAGCAGAGCCACAGAAGTGATCCCCGGGGTGTTTTCCTATCTCCCATCCAATCATCAAGATTTTTCTTGAAGAGTGCTAATGAGGAGCTTTGTTTGATATAGATAGGTAGTTTGTTCCAGAGTATGGGAAGTCTCTGGGACAGGAATCTATCCCTCCAGCATGTTCTGTTTATTGTGGTGACAAGGTTTAGGTCCCTAGAGTGTGTAGCTCGGCAGGATTGAGATTTCCTTAAGTGGAGCATGTCCAACAGCTCTGGGTTTGACATAGCTTTGTATGTTAGGCAGAGATTGCCTCTGAGTAGGCGATATGCGACAGAGTAAAGCTGGAGTTTTTTGACATGGTCTGTGTAGGGCATCTGTTTGAAGCCGGTAATCCTCTTTGTGAGGTATTTCTGTGGCCTCTCCAGTTATTGTAGATGTCTTGTGAGGTACATACCAAAAGGGGCATTGTACTCTATAATGGGTCTAATGAGTGATGAGTAGAGGGGAACAATGACCTCTTTTTTCCTGGATGAGAAACCCTTTGTGATGAGGTGTGCCATGTAGAATGATTTCCTGATTACTGTGGCAATGTGATTACCAAAGGAGAGACTACTGTCAAACTGTGTCCCAAGGTCTCTTATCAAGTAGACCACTGCCTATGTGGTAGTTCATGGGTACAGAGTTTTTACCAAAAGGGATGGCAATGCACTTTTTGGCATTGAGCTTGAGACCATGGCTTTGACACCAGGCATCTGTCTCAGTGAGGCCCTTTTGTAGGATGTCCACATTGTTAGAAGTTTTGATTATGGCTCCTAGTTTGCAGTCATCTGTGAACTTTGTTAGCCAAAGACCTTCTGTGTTAGCTTGCACTTCAGAGAAGTAGATACTAAATAGGAGAGGACCCAGGACTGAACCCTGTGGTACTCCACTTGTCACTGGTCTGAAGTTGGATTTAGAGTCTGCTACTTTCACAGTGTGGGTTCTGTCAGTGAGCCAGTTGGCAGCCCATCTTGTGACATAGGAATTTATACCTGGTTTAGTGAGTTTATCTATAATTCCAGAGTGGGGGATGGTGTTGAAAGCCTTGGTGAGATCTAGATAGGCTGTGTGAAGCACCTTACCTTCATCTAAGCTTTGGTAACTGCTTCAAAGAAGTCTATCAGGTTTAAGAGACATGATCTGCCTATTACAAACCCGAACTGAGTAGGGTCCAGAGTTTGGAGATTACCAATGTCATTGTTTATAAGTTCCATGATGATAAGTTCCATAGACTTGCAGACCAGGCTCATCAGGCTAATGGGGTGGTAGTTCGCAGGGTCCGTGGTGGCTCCCCCTTTGTGGAGTGGGATAACCATTGCTGTGTGCCATTCAGTGGGCACAAAGCCTGAGGTGAGGCTATGATTGAACATGGTACTTAGGTGGAGTGCCATTTCATTCTGTATTTCATGTAGAACGCAATCTGGGATGTTATCAGGTCCCATGGATGCTGTGTTCTTGGCTTTGGCGAGTGTGTTTTTTTCCTGGTCAGCAGTGATTACAGGAACTTTGCATTCTTCTGATATAGAGATGGGCCCTTTAGGGGGTGAGAGAGGGGTAAAGTTAGCACTGAACCTGTCTGCCAGTATGTTGGCAATATCAGTTGGTTCTGTATATTTAGTGCCATTGTGCTGTAACTCAGAGCAGATCTGAGTGTTGCCATTGAGATTCTTGACATAGCTATAGAATGCTTTGTGGTTGTCTATAGTATCAGTGGTGATTTTGTTTTCGTAACTAGCTTTGGAGGATTTTATGAGGGATCTCAGCTTCTTACTGAGGCTGACCACGGAGTTCCTCCAATCATGGGATTTTACTTTTTTGCAACAGTTTCTTTCTTCTGTTGTAGAGTTTGTTTATGGCTGGGGACCACCAGATTGGCTTCCTTTTTTTTTGAGGATAGCATCTTGGTTCTGTTAGGGATTGCACGATGCATGCACTCGTGTAAGTGCTTATAAAGTGAATTTGTATAGGATTTCTTTCTTAACAACCTGGATTCCTGAATTTTTAGAACTGAAAGAGAGACTTTCACTTGGAATTGAAAGAGTGCATAGAGCACTGAGGAAACCTATTTCTAACTCAACAAATACTCCACCTAGATCCATAGTTATAAAATTTCTTTAATTCCTGGACAAGGAACTAATATTAAAATCTGCTTGGAGAAAATCACCCTTAAAATATAATCAAAGCCTGATAAGGTTTGACAATGATTATTCTTCCAGAATATTAGAACAAAGGAAAAAAGTCTGGTCAATAATAAAACTGTTGAAAATAAACAACATTAAAGCACAACTGGCTTTTCCAGCGAAGATAAAAATACTTTTTGCCAATGAGATGAGAACCTTTAATGAATTAGAAGAAGCTACTATATTCATCAAAAGCAACAACATAGTGTCTACCCCAGAAGAAATGGAATAGATGGCCCCTATTCTTAAAAGAATAAAAGAAACAAATCCTTGGACTGATGCTAGAAAGAAGAAACAAAAAACTGATTCCAAGATAGCTGTTCCAAAAAAAATAACTCTTACAATTACATCTCTCAAAGTATCAACTGATATGGTAGATCGGGTTCCTATTACAATGATGAAAACACATTTTGTCGAATGCGTTTTCATCTAACCCTAAACAGTGAACAGGCAAAACAGCGAAGTGGCTGTTCAGCGAATTCTTTCCTTGGGAAAGAAGTCGATTGGCCGCTTCATTACTTTGCTGTGTTCTGCACTGTAGTGTGGTTTCAGAGATTCTCTTATCCGGTATAGCTCCCGAACGTAAATGTGCAACAGTTACTGACTTTAGGGTTAGGGTGCGGGTTAAGGTAAGTGCATATATATTTTAAACTGTTTACTTTTTTTGTGTTAGATGTACGGTTGAGTTAAGTGCATATGTGTTTTCAGCTGTTTACTTTTTTGGGAAGGGTTAGAGTTAGGGTTAAGGTAAGTGTGTATGTGTTTGGAACTGTTTACTGTTTTTTTTTTGGTTGGAACAGCAATTTCCTTCCCTAGGAAAGAAACTGCTGTTCTGAAATGTCGACATTTTCAGCTTTTGCTGAAATAGGGTTGATTAAACATCATTTGCTGTTTTAAGCATTCGATGTTGTAATATAGACCCGGTACATCACTTATCATCTTTTTTTATTTAAAAAAAAAAAAGGAGCATTTCTTAAACAACTGAGAAGCAGTAATGATTTATTCAGAATGTTCAAAGAGTCCAATAATTCTTCACAAACAAAGGTAGGTCAAGATGGGTTACTATTTACATTATATATAAGCCAAACAAAGCAACATATAATACAAACATAGAAGTTTCTATTCCCCTGCTTGAACTCTATGAATACTTATCTTGTTCATTTTTCATTGATTTTACTTATAATAATTTAAGTAATTAATTAACTAATTCAACAAGGTACCCTTCATCAGAGTTCAGACTCCAATGTAACAAATTAACATCATATATAATAGCAGTAACAGTAGAGGGTTTGAAAAAAAATGTCATAGAGACTAATGCCTTCTTCAGTTCAAATATGATTTGGAAATGTCATTTATATCCTGGTTAAATAATAGTAGCAAACTCTTAGTACAAATGTCATCATTATTCTGTCTAAATATAGTTAATATCAATTATGGCAGGTATCATAACTTTGAGTGCTGTTTGATTAAGCCTAACATGATGTGTGTTGCTGGAGCTGTATCTGACAGCTGTTGTATGTTGCCATTTTCGTCTCCGGGAAGCTGTGGGTTGTGGCTTGTGATCGAGGTTTACCGATGCTTGTGTATTAGGAAGAGACTTTTGGTGTTTTAGGGAAGGGGGTGGATAAATCTGTGATTTGGGATATTTTGCCAGAGAATAGTTCTTTTAAACATCTGCTGAGTGAGAGATGGGAAGGCTGGAAGAATGTGTTATCTTTTGTTGTGGGAGCTTGTTGGGAGGGTTTTTTTTTTTTATCTGTTTGCTCTCCGTTCTTTTCCTGGCTGCTGCCTCACTGAAAGGGAAGGAATTTAAGCTTGAAGTTGCAGTGAAGTGAAGCTTTGCTTCAGGTGCATCGCAAGCCTCTGGTATGCTGTGCACAGACACCCTAACAGAAACAGACGCTCCCAGGTTGCTATGGTAACAGAGACAGAGTGATGATAATGCTTGATGGCTCTGAGGAGCCTCCGAGATGATTCTTGGCAATGAAATTTTTGGTTTTAAAAAATATATATATTAAAAGGGCTGTTTTAAACCACATGTACACATATCGCTGGTCTCCCAACACTTTGTTTAGCTCATTAAGTTGATTCTTGATAAAAAAATAAATTAAAATAAAGTAAAATAATAAGCACAATTTAATATTTAAAATGTATTTTGGTCCAAACACATTAAGGACTTACATAAGAATGGAAGTCTGAGTTATTGTGAAAGACTAAAAGCACTTGGTCTTGTGCAGTACCCTTTTCAGTGGTCTGGGGAGGTGAGTTTGCTCAGTCTTGTTGGGTATATGGGGATAGCTGATTCTAGGGGTATTTGGGGTTGGGAATGGAAGGTGTGTTGAGTGGTTCACTGGCAGAGTGGGCACTGCATGTAACAGGCTGGTAAAAGGGAACAGGACAAATATTGGTTTCAATATTTTAAAAACAGTCTGGAAACACACCACATGAACTAGTGAATGGTAATCTGGCAAAACTGGATGGGCATTGTTGCCCATGCTTGAAGGAGTGATATATGTGTATGTAATGATGAAATATACTTTTAACAAATAAGAAATTAGAAGGGTCTCATAATTTAAAGTCTATAGACTGTATAAACATGCTTGGAAGGAGCTAATAATAAGAATAAGAATTATAGCTTGTAGTCTTTCAAATAATTAAGCAACAGACAAAAAAAACATACAATAGTTATGTAATGTATGATTTTATTAAATCTAGACATAAAATATATAATCATTATATAAGATGAAACAGTCTGATGAATGTAGATATTAAAGACAGGATTTAATAACATGGGCTTGTGTATAATAATACTACTGTCTTAACTTGTCATAAATGACATATACTACACTGAACATCAAGGGGAAGCATGATGATTTTCTTACATAAGTAAATATACATAACATGTCATGTAATTGCTTTAACTTGAATTGTAGTTTTTGCAACCCATCTTGACCATATATAATACTTAAGAAGTGACCAAGGTAACTAATGTTTTATACATGACATCAAACTGACAAAGTTGTTCAAGAGAAACAATAGAAGCCTGAACTTAAAATGTCACAGAATGTAGCAATCATACTCTGAACAAATAGTATTAAATTGACAATAGATAGTTTAATAACATGGGCTTGCGTATAATAACACTACTGTTTTAACTTGTCATAAATGACATACACCGTATTGAACATCAAGGGGAAGCATGATGATTTTCTCATATAAGCAAATGTGCATAACAAGTCATATCATTGCTTTAACTTGAATTGTGGTTACCCATCTTGACCATACATAATACTTAAGCTGCTACGAAAGTAATTAATGTTTTATACATGACATCAAACTGACAAAGTTATTCAAGGGAAACAATAGAAGCTGGAATTAGGAATGTCACAGAATGTAAGAATCACATTCTGAACAAATATTATTAAACTGACAATAATCACTCAGTTTAACCTTTGCTGATTATATACAATAGAATGTCGCCATTTCAATCTAAAAACTTTCAGTATATGTC
The DNA here is from genome assembly GCF_019279795.1 of Protopterus annectens. NCBI lineage: Eukaryota > Metazoa > Chordata > Ceratodontiformes > Protopteridae > Protopterus > Protopterus annectens. The sequence continues at coordinate 732,469,012 of NC_056743.1, forward strand.
ATAAAATAGCAATTTATGAATATGGAAAGGGAACTTGTAATCATTAATCACAATAAGTGAATTTGTTGTTTTTAACCTATAACTTTATTCACTTTATAATAAGAAATGACGAATATAAAAATCCTTATGTGTAGGAAATGGGGGGAAGAGGGATGCACTGATAATTAAAATGCACTAACTTTTATCAATGTTCACATAAAACAAACTTGATGCTTTAAGTAAGTTAGCAACAAACAAAGTGATTGCTTAAATGCTGGTAAACAATGACATATAACTTCTGATATATTCAGTAAAATACATTGTATTATAAACATTAGGTATAAATATTATTACCATCTATTTATATTAAGTAATACATTTTGAAAGATTTCATCAATAAGGGTGAATATGTTAAATAATTGTGTGCTATAATCTTTTACTAAGGTTTTATATATGATCCATCCTACTTTACTATGATTGAATTGCTTGTCATCTATCTTTCATGTAAATATTAATTGCTTATACAATAAGTAGACATTTGTGTTGTATTATAATTCTGTCTAATCTACAATAGTACTATATCTGTTCAAAATAATATAAATATTGTTTATTCCTATTACAAATATTCTCCATATGATTCAATTTATGCAGCTCAGATGTTCTGGATTGTCAAGTTATGAGTGATAATCCGATGAACTTAGGTTTATCCATCAGATTAGGAATATTTTGTTAACATTTATTAATTTAAATTTATTTCATAAAAACATTTTTAGTATGCCCGACCAAAACATTACTTTATTGGTAAACACTCAAAGTATAAAACTGAAAATTTCCTTTAAAAGCTCAAACATATACTTTATAGTTATCAGTGGAAAATGTTTAATAGTCAATATAAAACAAAAAATACATAGTCTAAATAACCTAAGATGGATTTAACTTTATTATATTTAAATACCAATGGCTTAAACAATCCTAGCAAGAGATCAAATCTACTGAAATATTTAAAACTGAACAAAGCACAAATTGTCTTCCTTCAAGAAACTCATTTCAAAACAAATGACAATTACAAATGGAATCCTAAGGAATTTATGATATTGGTCGCAATCCACTTATAAGACAATGACAAAGGGGGTAACAATTTTATGGAAAACAAATGTGATTAACCCAGAAATCATTTATAAGTGTGAAGATAAAGAAGGCCTTATGGCATTAGTAATAGTTAAATGTAATAACAGAATATGGACCCTAGCCAATCTATACGGGTTCCTAGGCATTGGAGCAGGAACTGTTTTTTTAAAAACACTTGGATTTCATTTCAATAATTATAAAGGCAACTAAATATTATGTGGAGATTTTAACTGTATATTTTATATTTCTGAAACTACAAATAAGACTGTTGCATACATCTGCTGTATCAAAAGCTTTAAACAAGTGGGTAGAATCATTTCATCTTGTAGATACTTTCAAATTTAAAGAAGATAAATCTTTGTTGTTTTCCCATCAAGATCACAGATTTGGGTTGCAAACTAGAATAGATAAAATATTTGTTGCCCATGATTTACACTCTAAAATCATTAATTTCTCAATCACTCCCTGCCCCTTTCAGACCACAATTTATTGATACTAAAACTTCAAAATGGGTACAAATTCATAATCTTTAACTCCAGAATTCCAGCATATATAACTAAAATTAAAAGTTCAAACCCTGGTTATTATCTGAACTACAGTTCTTCTTAGATATTAATTACACCACAGAGATAAATAAAATAATGATATGGGACTCATTAAAACCTTACATATATGGTAAAACCCTAACTTGGTATAAAAAAAATCAGAGAATGGGATTCTGACGTATTAGATTTACAATCCAAACTTTTGTCAGTAAAATCTGAAAAGAATCAAAATCATTTGGAGATGAAAAAGAAAGGAGAAGTACTAAACAATAAATACAATGAAATTCTAACACATAAAACTAGTTTTGCTTTAGAAAAACTAAAAATTAATACCGTGGCCACTTCTCCAAAATATCTACATAATTTATCCACAAGAATCAAAATACAATCAAAAGCTAATAAGATTATCTTCCATGAAAAGAAAGGGAAAAATGTCTCGGATATAGGTGATATTTTGATGCCTATAGAAATCACTATATGGGACATTTCCAAAAAGAAAATATACACATTGATCAATTAAATCTAGATGAAAAACGTTCTTATATAAAAAATACCAGAAAAATTAAAACTAGATCTGCAAGCACCCATATCCTACAAAGAAATTACAGATGCAATAAAAGAGGGTAAAAATAATAAAGCTCCAGGTATAGATGGCATAATTATGGATATATATATATAAACTTTTTCCTTCAAAGATACTATTCCTCATCCATAAAACTCTATTAAAAATTCAGTCACAAGCTTTAATACTACCCTCTTGGAGATATTCCTTAATCACACCAATCCTAAAGGAAAACAAATCCCCAAACCTCTGAACCTCATATAGACCTAGACCTATATCATTATTAAATAATGACTATAAGAGATTTATGACAATATTAACTAACAGAATGAAAATACCACTATCCGACACAATACATAATGATCAAACTGGATTTATATATCATAGACACACACATGACAATATTAAAAGGATAATTTCTCTTATAGATTATGTTAATAAAGAAAATAAAGAAACACTCATAATTGGCTTAGATATAGAGAAAGCCTTTGATTGCCTAAATTGGGACTATTTATTCAAAATCCTAATGCTATTTGAATTTCCTGCATCCTTTGTTCATCTCCTAAAGAATATATATATATATATATATATATATATATATATATATATATATATATATATGTGTGTGTGTGTGTGTGTGTGTGTGTGTGTGTGTGTGTGTGTGTGTGTGTGTGTGTATATATATATATATACATAGAAATAATTTAGCATATGTCAAGTTAGGTCATTTTACCTCTAAATCTATACATATAACAAAAGGCACTAAACATTTTCACACTGAGCTGATCGAAGGAAAGACACTGAGGAAACTCGGAGCTATAATATATAACATTAAGTATCCTGTTTTTTTGTTTATTTTGTTCTTTATTTCTTTTTTATAGCACTTTGTGTACTGTGTATTTTTCTAGCCAGTTTCACTGTGTGTGAGGTATTAACTGGAAATTGTCCACTTTTATTAAGCATCTGTTGGGTTGTTTGTTTCTGATAACTTGTTGCAGTTAAACTATTTTTTCTAGAGGCTCCTTTCGCTGTTTAAAACTTTCATTTAAAGGCTCACTGCTGCTTGTCAGCTGTGAGAAACATTTCTGCAGTTTGTTCTAAGTAGTGGGGATATTTGTAGCATTTCCATATTCAGGCTTGTATTTGGGCATAGTGTTTGTGGAGGCTGTGTGTCTGAACACATATTCAGGGACATCTTAGTTTAGCCAAAGCCATCAGGCATTTCAGTGAGAGAGAATTTTTTGAGGTCATTGGCTGACTGAGGTCACCTGGACTACAGCTTAGACTAAGCACCTCATTGGTTCTTTTGAGATTTCTTTCTTAAAAGCTGTCTCAGGTTTCAACTTTTGTTACCTAAGAAGTTCAGTTGTGAGTGTTCTGCCATTTCACACTGAGCTGATCAAAGGAAAGACACTGAGGAAACTCGGAGCTATAATATATAACATTAAGTATCCTGTTTTTGTTTATTTTGTTCTTTATTTCTTTGTTATTTATAGCACTTTGTGTACTGTGTATTTTTCTAGCTAGTTTCACTGTGTGTGAGGTATTAACTGGAAATTGTCCACTTTTATTAAGCATCTGTTGGGTTGGTTGTTTCTGATAACTTGTAGCAGTTAAGCTCTTTGTTCTAGAGGCTCCTTTAGCTGTTTAAAACTTTCATTTAAAGGCTCACTGCTGCTTTTCAGCTGTGAGAAACATTTTTGCAGTTTCTTTCCCACCCTCCCTCCGTGTTGGTATAGTGTTTTTATAGTTGGTGGTTTTGCAGTTGCCCGCCCCTAGTGTAAATTTGATCTGGGACCATCCTCCCAGTCTAGTGTCGTTACCTCATTCTACCCAGTACAGGGAGAACATTTGAGAAGGCCAATCAGCTTAGTTTCTGCTACTCCTTTCTCTCTTTCCTTTCTCTCTTTCCACTTAAAAAAAAAATTATCTGCTTTTACTGTATTTGTGTTTCTTCCTACTTTATTTTGCTTTTGCGTCATCTTAAAAGTACTCAATTGTATATATTACTGCTTGGTGTAACTCATTCTAAGCCTTTTAGTTTAAGCACTTGGGCTTTAGACCAGTTGTTTTACATTAAGAAGGTTTGTGGTCTGCACTGTAGTGGCAGAACAGGTAGCTTACATCCTTCTAAGTTGGGAACTGCTGATTGAGGGCTCAGTGTCTGTTATTCTAAAAGTGTATTTATTCTGGTTTAAGCACTTGGGCTTCAGGCCAGTTATTTTACATTAAGAGGGTTTATGGTCTGCACTCTTGTGGGAGGAGAGGCTGGACTCTGCTCTTCTGAGCTGAAAATTTCTGGTTAAAGGCTTATAGTGCCTGCATATTTGAACTGCTTCTTACTGAAATTGGTACACCTTGTTTGCTGTACCATAGACTAGATCCAGGCCTGCTGAATCTAGCTTTGTTTGTATAACTTGAGCACTAATCCAGACATTCTTTAAAGTATTCAATTGCATTTATTACTGCTTGGTAGTAACTTGATTAAAGGGTAGCTATCATTCTAAGTCTTTTGGATTAAGCACTTGGGCTTCAGACCAGTTGTTTTACATTAGGAAAGTTTCTGGCCTGCACTGTGGTGGCAGGACAGGTAGCTTACATCCTTCTAAGTTGAGACCTGCTGATTGAGGGCTCAGTGTCTGTTATTCTAAAAGTGTATTAGTTCTGGTTTAAGCACTTGGGCTTCAGGCCAGTTATTTTACATTAAGAGGGTTCTAAGTCTTTTGGATTAAGCACTTGGGCTTCAGACCAGTTTTTTTACATTAGGAAGGTTTGTGGCCTGCACTGTGGTGGCAGGACAGGTAGCTTACATCCTTCTATGTTGGGAATTGCTGATTGAGGGCTCAGTGTCTGTTATTCTAAAAGTGTATTAGTTCTGGTTTAAGCACTTGGGCTTCAGGCCAGTTATTTTACATTAAGAAGGTTCTTGGTCTGCACTCTTGTGGGAGGAGAGGCTGGACTCTGCCCTTCTGAGCTGGGAATTTCTGGTTAAAGGCTTATAGTGCCTGCATATTTGAACTGTTCCTTACTGAAATTGGTACACCTTGTTTGCTGTAGCATAGCCTAGATCCAGGCCTGCTGAATCTAGCTTTGTTTGTATGCTTGTTGTTTGTTTGCTTGTTATTTCCCTGAAACATTAATTCCACCTAAAATGTGGCTTTTCAGCACTTCTGTGGATCCCTAGTGATATCTGCATTGCTTACTGTACTTATTTCCTTGTTTCACTTGAAAGAAAGTTACTGTTTGTTGTTTTTGCATTTAGGTTACCTGTAACACATTGCATTTAAGTTACCTGGCACTTGCTCAGTAAGTCAGCACTAAAAAATTAAAAGCACTACACCCTCACAAACTCCCCTTGAGTACCTTGTTCCCCATTGGCCCTTTTTTTCAATTATAAAGGAATTCCCAATACTATTCTAGCATGTCCAAAGGTCAGTTGTCAATCTCCTCTCTGGTCCAGCTGGTGAATCTGGGAATCATGAGGCAATCTTGCAAATGCCTCATGTACACAGACAACCCTTTCCTCCTCCCAACAAATTCCAACACATGTGACAGATGCAACCATATAGCCAAACTGGAGGCTAAGCTCTCTCAACTCAGTATTGGCGTAGCCAGTCAGGAGGAGAAGGAAACCACACTCACTACAATTCCAGTCTCACATAGACCTACCACAACAGCAAACCAAACACATAAACACACAAAAACATACTCAGAGGCTCTAAATAAACATCTGCCTAAGCAGCAGAGACCTCCAAAGCAGACACCCAAGCAACCGCTACCCCAAAACACAACACGTGCAACACATAGCTCACAAAGCCAGTGTGCCGAACAGTCACAGCCCTTAAGGCTAAACAACACACCTGATACACTTGTAATAGGTGACTCTATCATCAGGCACACTGACGTCCCGCTCACCAGGCTGAACACGGAGAAGGTCACGGTGAGCTGCCTGTTGGGCGCTAGGATCAGCCACATAACACAAGCACTCAGGTCACTCCAAGGCAAGTACAAATATGACTCAGTCATTGTCCATGCTGGTGTGAATGACCTGAGACTACCTCCCTGGACTACATGAAAAGAGACATAGAGGAGCTCTCTGAGCATGTAGCCCAGGCCGGTATGACCCTGACCTTGAGTAGCATCTTACCCTCACCAAGAATGATGCCACAACATGAAGACAAGATGATCAATTCAACAATTGGCTTAAGTATTGGTGTCATTCAAAGGGGAGCCAATGCCTGTCAGCCTAGGATGACATGTTCGACAAGCCACGATGCTTCACTAGGGACGGCTTGCACCTGTCACCCCTGGGCTTTTGGATATTGGCAAAGGCTCTTGCTACCCCCATAGTGCCTTTTTTAGGCAAGGCTCAAAAGACAAACCCACCTCCATAGGTATCACAAGGGATAAGAAACTAAGAGTAATGCTACTCAATGCCAGAAGTCTAAACCTCAAGATACACGCACTCGAAACTCTCCTTAGAATGGAGAACATCAATATCTGTGTAGTAACAGAAACCTGGTTCAAGGCTCCCGAGAGCACCCCAGCACTACCAGGTTATATCTCATACCATGCTTTTCGTCCCAAAACTTGGACCGAACCACAAAAGGAGGGGGAGTATCAATATTCGTCAAAGATATGCACACCTCCAGGTTGGTGGCACAGCATGAAGCATCAGAGACTATCCATGTGCAACTAGCAGTGGGTAAAACTGCCTTCCAGTTTATAGCCTGCTACAGACCACCCTCCCAAACCCAGGAACCCCACTCGGCCTTCCTGAGAACACTGGAAAATATGAAGGTCTCTCCAAACACCATTATATTGGGCAACTTCAACTACCCAAACATAGACTGGGAGCATTACTCTAGCTCCAACACCCTAGCCCAAAGGTTCCTAGAATTTATAAACTCAAATGCTATGGAACAACTTGTTACCACTCCCACAAGAGGGGAAAACATACTGGATCTGATCATCACCAACATGGGGACTCTATGCTCCAGACCAGAAGTGTATCCTTCACTGGTAAGATTAGACCATAAACTAATCTCATTGGATATTCACATCCCGACCCCACCCCCTGCCCAGAAAACCACAGTGAAAAACTTCTCTAAAGCAAATTTCACACTCCTCAAAACCAAGGTGGAATCCTTCAAAGCCCCCGGGCCTGTGGAAAATACGGCCCAGACCGCAGAATCCTTTAGAAACGCATTCTATGAACACCTTCAGGAATGCATGGATCATGCAATCCCAAATAAAACCAAGACCCAATCCTCCAAAGGCAGACATCCTGTCTGGTGGACCCCAGCCATAAACAAACTATAAATAGAAGGAGGAAGCTATTACATGATAGAGCAAAATCTCAAAAAGGGAAGGCATCTCTGATCAGTATTAGCAAAAAACTACGGGCACTCATAAAATCGTCTAAGGCCAGCTTCGAGAGAAAAATTGCACAGGACACTAAGGATAATCACAAGGCTTTCTTTAGTTATGTTAGAAACCTGGGTGGGAATTCCCAGATATGCTCAGAATTAGTCCAAAATGATAAAAAATACACCAAACCCACAGACATTGCCAACATCCTAGCTGACAGGTTCAGCGCAAACTTATCCCCCCCTCCTCACCAAAAGGGCAAATATCTATCTCAGCAGAGTGCTGCCTCCCTGACATCTCAGATGCTCAGGTAAGAGCCGCCCTCTCCAAAGCAAAAACACAGCATCAATGGGACCAGACGGTGTCCCGGGCTACGTCCTACATGAACTCCAAGAAGAGCTAAACCCAAACATAAAACTACTGTTCAATCTCAGCCTTACTATGGGATATGTACCCAAAGAGTGGCATACAGCAACAGTGGTCCCTCTCCACAAAGGTGGTGTTTCAACGGATCCTGGAAACTATCGCCCCATAAGCCTGACTTGCTTGGTCTGCAAAGTTATGGAAAGGATCATCATGGACCTCATAAATAAAGATATTGGGGACCTACAGACACTGGATCCTACCCAGTTCAGCTTTGTTAAGGGCAGATCCTGCCTCTTAAACCTGGTCAATTTCTTTGAAACAGTCACCAAGGCCATTGACGAGGGGCAGGTGGTCCACACAGCCGACCTGGGCCTCGCAAAAGCCTTCAATACAATACCCCACTCAAGCATTATAGATAAGCTCACCAGCTTAAATATAAACCCCTGTGTCACTAGATGGGTTGCAAACTGGCTCAAGGACAGAACCCACATGGTTAGAATTGCCGGAGCCATGTCAGACTCCAAACAAGTTACAAGTGGCATCCCACAAGGCTCAGTCCTGGGACCTCTCTTGTTCGGTATATATTTCTCAGAGGTACAGGCCAACATGGAAGGACTGTGGCTGACTAAGTTCGTAGATGACTGCAAACTGGGCACCATAATCGACTCTCCAGCCAACACAAGCATCCTCCAAAAGGGCCTCATAGAAGCAGACAACTGGTGCCAGAGCCATGGCCTCAAGCTAAATGCCAAAAAGTGTATAGTCATCCCCTTTGGTAAAAACAAAGTGCCCACAAATTACCACATAGGTGGTAATCCATTAAGTACAGAAGAAGTAATTAGGGACCTGGGGACCCAAGTTGATAACAATCTCTCATTTGACAACCATGTGGCCAAAGTGGTTAGAAAAACATTTTATATAACCCACCTAATCATGAAGGGATTCACATCTAGATCAGGGGAGGTCATCGTGCTTCTTTACTCATCCCTCATCAGGCCCATAATTGAGTACAATGCCCCTTTTGGGATGTACCTTACCAGACACCTGCAGCAACTGGAAAAACCCCAAAAGTACCTCACCAAGAGGATCAAAGGGCTCAAACAGATGTCATATGCTGCCCGGTTAAAGAAACTACAGCTCTACTCAGTGACATACCGCCTGCACAGAGGCGATCTGTGCCTGACCTATAAAGCCATGTCCAACCCGGAATTAATGGGCATGCTGCACCTCAGAATATCCAAATCCCATCGAGCTACACGCTCGAGAGACTTGAACCTCAGCACTGAAATAAATAGGACATGCTGGAGGGACAGATTCATAACCCAGAGGCTCCCTTCACTCTGGAATAAAATCCCAGTCCAGGTTAGGCAGAGTCCCTCATTGACTCTCTTCAAGAGGAATTTTGATGAGTGGATGGGAGATCATAGGTTTACCCCTGGTATCACTTCTGTGTCACTGTTACACAGAGGCACAGTATACTAACCTCGAAAAAGGGCATAGCAAAATTAATTTAAAATGGGTGGTGAAAGCCAAACACACTCTGGCTAGGCTTATAAATGCCCTAGGGCAGATAGCCTAGTATGAACCTATGAACCTATGAACAAGGATGTTCCATGTCACCTATTCTATTTGCTCTGGCTATTGAAATATTGGTATATTCAATTTGTAACAATATAAAAATCAAAGGAATAGATGTTTATGAACAATACAATTCTAAAGTAATGTTATTTGCTGATGACATATTACTAAGATTATCTAATACAAAAGAGACATTAAAATAATTAGATATATTAATTAAAAATTTTCACATGACTTCAGGGTTCCATTTCAATAAATCAAAATGTTTATTCTTAAATAAAAAAAAATAAACTGCAGACTAAGTGGGATCACATCACAGGGAAATAAGAATCTACCTTAAAATATCTAGGAATTGAGTTATGCAAGGATAATAATGAATTAGTCTCCAAAAATACAATAATATCATCAATACAATTAAAATCTCTGTGGAAAAAATGGAACACAATAATATTAACATTTAAAGATAGACTACAGTTAATAAAAATGGTTTTACTACCCAGAATCCTATATATAGCCTTGGCAATACAACTGTTACCAGAACGAAATATACTTAAAGAAATAAATTCATGCCTAATACATTTTTTATGGTTTCCCAAAAGAAACAGAATAGCTTTAATACATCATATCAGACCATGGAAACAGGGAGGATTAAACTTTCCTGATATATAAAAGCATCAATATCTAAAACAATCTCAGATTGCATAAGTCCAAATTACTCTGCAAATTGGAAAGAATTACTAACTGTAATATCAATAAATGAATTTGATTTACAAAAAAAAATTCAAATAACAGACAAAAACAATTTGCCATGGCACATATGTATTAGTATGCAATATAACATAACTAAACCCACTAAAATTCATATGATTATTTATTACATTGAATCATTTAGGAAATTATTAATGAAAATATAGATTTAAAAATCCTGTTTGATCTTTTAACATAATTTATAGTCACAAAGAACTTTCCGCATAAAATATATAGAGAAATTATTAATTCCTGGGAACAGAAAGGATTTGTTTTTTGGCTCCAATTTATCAAAGAACTAAAAGTTTTAGATATGCAAGTAATGAAAACAACATACAAAATTCCACAACAGGACTGACTAACTTTATAGAGTATTCTGTCATATTTGCAAGATTTAAGTAGAATAATAATTAACACTTCTTCATTTAAAGAAATACCTAAATTTACAAAATACATATATGAAATCATATATAATGACTTAAACATGGGAAACCATATTTCAAAATTTTACAAAATATTGATAAACTATAAAACAACACCCAAAACCTCATATTGGAAATATATAACAAAAGGACACTCAATACAGTTAACTGAAGATATTAAAACAAAGATCTTCTTATCGATGAAATATACATCAGGCAGGATTCACAAAGCATCCGTGTAAGAGATACAAGGCTTACACGGAGGCTGCAGTTAAACAGTGTGACGTCAGCATGTCATGCATATGCATGAGGACATGATGAATCACACCTAAGGCTAACACAGTCCGTGGAAGACAGTAGGGGGCGTGTCTGTAGGCCGAGCCCTGCAAGCGGACATGCCCCAGAAGAGTAAAAGTTCCCAAAGTAAACACCCACGACAGAGTACATGGAAATGTGAATAAACACAACACAACACATGCCCCCACAGACTATGAACATAAAATTATATAAATGAACATGTTATATATTTTTTTAACTGTAAAGATGTTTGCCCGTGAGTGCGCTTGTTTGCGCGGGCGTGCCCGAAGCTCAGCCACAGTTAGCAGTAAGTGGAAAAGCATATAAGAACTAACTATGCAAAGTAAGCCAAAAAGCAATAGTGTAGAGGCAGAGACGTCGGCTGAAGAGCAGGCAGTCATTGTTCGAGCCCCCACAACATCAATTTTTATTTTTAGTGAAATAAGCACGAAACAAGTCCCTGACATATATGTACACATATAAAATTATATTTTATGTAAAATGTAATGAAATAGGCCATTTATTTTGAAGAAATGTGAGATAACAAAATAATAAAACATGCCAGATGTGCCTATAGCTGAGCTACAGTTTAACAAGGTGAGTGCATCTGCCCGTGGCTGAGCAGTGGTTTAACAGATGTAAAATGAGTGCCTGAAGGTGAGCAGTGGTTTAACATGCTGAAACTGTGGGCCCCTAGCAGAGCTGAGTGTAATATGCGTGCTGACAGCCAAATGAAGCGTAAACCAGCGTAACCCATTTGCGCGTAGCTGCGCACCGCGCCAACAAGCTAACCGACGGGCAACGTTGAGCAAGCTGTAACAAAACTGCCTTTACACAGACACACCCCCTAGCCTGTCTAGACAGTCATAAAATATAAAAAGCAGTGGCGAGGTTCGAACCCAGGATACCATGCACCATAGTCAAGGTGCTGAACCACTAAGCCATGATAGCTGCATTTAGAAATGCAGTAATAGCAAATATATAGGAATGAATAGAAAGTGGAGCATGACAAAATAGGTTTTATGAAGCTGATACAATTCCAAAATGGCCAATCACAGATAAGTGCGGGAAAAACAGCATATATAAGCCCCATAGGCGTGAATACACAGCATAAACAATTGTAGAACTAACTTGCAGCCAGAATGTCAGGAGTAGGTGAGGGTAGTTGCTTTCGAGTACAGAGGTGGGGCGTTGAGGAGTCCAGATATATGGTCGGCTCCTAGTCCACAATCATGAGGCCCAACTCATGCAGGGCCAGGTCCTGTGTGGAGCATACAGGGCTGAGGCATGGGACCGGTTGGCTCATGATCTCACCAGTGCCACAGGGATTCCAAGGACTGGTGAGCAGGTCCATCACCACCATGCGGACCTGAAGAGACGTAAGCAGGACCAATTGAACCTTTGGATCCAGGAGGCCCGGCAAATGCCCAACGCCCCACTACTGAGTAAGTTACATTTAATTATGTATGTAAAAAATTAAACTAGCTGATATTATGGAGATGTGTATTCCAATATTACCTCATTTATATTACAGCAGCAGGTGTCCGTTCTGTGAACCGCAGAGCCTATGGAGATAGGCTGGTGTGGTTGCGCCACCAGGCAGGTCAGTAATCCTCTCCCAGTAACTGTAAAGAAATATAAAAGTATGACATATAGCAAAAGAGTGCAGTGTAGTCACTAAGTAATAAAATGTGCAAGTAACAGTGTAAGAGTGTTTGCAAGTATTGCTTGATTACAAAAGTGTGTTACAGTCTGTAATCCAAACAGAAAAATGAAAATGTCTGAAATAAAGTCTGAAATAAAGATGCCCCACCTGTAATATAATAGTACACAACCTGTAGCAGGCTGAAAAGTACAGCTGCAGAAGATGTGCAAATCACATGAGTGAAATATATCTCTGTTGAAATACTGAAACATGACAGAAGTGAGACTGCTGGAAAGGATTGTAATAACTACAGGTAAAGCATGTCAATAAAGCCTAGAAGTAAGTACCATCCTGAATAGTAAAATTAAAACAAGTGAGGGAGTGTGAGAAAGAGTTATGAATCCACCAATAAAGTAGTAATAACCCCTGAATAAAGTATACTGCAGTCAGTACAGAATTAAATGAATGTGACAAGCAGAACCAAACTGCGAAATGTGTTCAAAGTGTTGCTGCAGCTGGAATGTGTATCCCAAAATCTGGATATGTTGCTCTCAGTCTGCAATATGCAGATAGTATGATTGTCTGAAATACCAAACATCCACAGTTGTCTATAGCTATATAAAGCAAATGTAGCAGGATGATGTAGCTGAACAAAGCCAGAAATGAACGTGTATGAATAACAATAAAATGTATATTGATGTAGCAGTAACAGTCCTATCACCAACTTGAAGTAGTTATCACATAGGAAACTGTAGGTAGAACATTAGTGCATATATATCTGCAGCTATTAGAAATGTACAGCATATGTATTGGTATCTGAAGGTGTTAATTATATTTTCTTCACCCCACCCTATAACCACATATAATCCATTCCACGTGAAATTGATATGTGCAATCACAATTAACACCCCTGGACTTTTGTCCTGTTGGGTCATACATATTTGCATGTACGTTGATGCATCTGCCCTGTTCATACATCCAAACCTGATGGCCTGTTGCCATCAATCAACCCTGCATGTTGTTGGACTGTGTATTGCTGTTCAAATTATGCATGTGTTATGCTCGCTGTTCAATGGCGTGAATATCTGGATATTTGGTTAATGGGAATACTAATGCATGCTGTTACAACTAATTGCGAATGGTATTGTATGTTACTAACCCAAACTGTCATGACATAATGCAAAACATAGGACGACAGGGAAGGCGGGTTCCAGCGGACCCACCTCTCCCACCTCAGCTGGCGAGTGCACCTGGCACTAGTGCCCAGTCTGGACCCTCCTCCGGTGGCCCTGTGCCACCTGCAGGTGGAAGCACTGCAGGGGATGGGGCCCATCCCCACTCTGCAAGTCTGGCTGGAGGAGAACCACCACTCACCCTCCATAGCGTCCAGACTGTGGTGCATAGGGAGATCCGGGACTCTGTTCTCGGGCCCCTATGCCAGCTTGAGGCACAGGTGGCACAACTTACAGGCATGCCTGTTGCCCGGCCTACACAACCCCCAGCACAGCCCCATCCTGGGCAGTGAAGGAACAGTGGCAACTGCCCATGGGTGGGGATATCAGTTCCACTGTTGCCATCTGTGGGCTCATGGGCTCTGGATATCCAAACATCCATCCCCGTCAATTGTGTAACCCCCCCGACACGTGTCATACACCGCCCCTGTATGCGTCTTGTTTGTCTTGTCTGTTGACCTACCCAACCTACCTCCCCAGCTATACCGACTTCCTTTACCTGACATACCACTCTCACCTGAAAAAAAAAAAAAAAAAAAAAAAAAAAGGGCACTCTGTACCCACAAAAAAATTACGCCCCATACATAGCTGCCCATTCCACACACATGTCTGCTGGACATGGAAACTATCAATTACAATTGGCTGTACAACAAGTATTATTGTTGTCCTGACACCTCTCTCAGGGGTGGAAGGTTTCAAATGTCACACCAAATTGCAAACATATGCACAGCTGTTGCTGATGAAGAAATGGGCAGCTATGGGCCTTACCTACATCCCTCCTGCAAAACCCAAGCTTGTTTCCCTACTGTCTTACCCTCTTTGTGACCCCTTTTTCACCACTTTCCTGTCTCCCCATTTTCATTTCTTTCAAAGAAAATAGCGTGGGTGTGCACCAGAGTAAGCACTGTTAAGCGGTTGTAAGCGTGTGTGTGCGGAGCTGAATGCCAGTGCGTATGCGGGAGCTCCGCGCAAACCAGCGCTAACCCGGTTACAACTGCTTAAAAGTGCCTTAGTCACTCTGATTGACAGGTCCTGTAGTCAGTTCAAAAGCAAAATAAAATCCCATTGTCAGTCCCGAACCCAGGACCTTTGAAACAGTAGCCTGCATGACTTACCACTAAGCCATGACTGTTATACAAGAACATTGTGCTAAAATAAATATATCATGTAATAGTAGGAATGAATGTAAAGGGAATTTAGAATGTGTAGTACACAAAGCATGTCATGTATATTTACTGTCAAATCTAGTGGATTTCTATAATAGTAGTGTGTGAACAGAAACAGCCATGCTAGTTGGTAGCTAGTAGGTAATAATGTCAGTTATTATACATATATAAATGTATGTATATTTATATATATATATATATATATATATATATATATATACATATATATATATATATATATATATATATATATATATATATATATATATCTATAGTTGTAGGTGTCAGTGTACATACACACTTAGTACAGGAAACAGGAGAGATGAATGTAGAAATGTGAATCTACAACACAGCCTGAATCATGAGAGAGATACTAACCTTTACACTCACCGAACAGTGTCCACAGCATACCAGCATGGTCCCCACCCTCACATACCCTTTTATAGCACTGTCCTGAAATCACAGTGAGAACTGCAATCAGTACACAACTGGCTGCATGCAATTAGCAAATGCTGGCTTACAATTGGTGCAGAGGCCATCACATGGACTTATGCAGATACCTACAAAAGCATCCTGTACTCCCACTCCACACATGCAATACTTTCATTGCACCATCTGGAGGCAGAGAGAGAGAGAGAGAGAGAGAGAGAAAAACAAAAGAAAAAAAGAAAATAAGAACACAAACAAAAACACATGTAAGACAAACTAATTTGAAGCTGTCATCCGTGTCAGTATCAAGCTGGGCTAGCAGCAGCAGGAAGCTATAGTAATGGTAACACAACCAGCTGCGACAAACACAGGTAATGTAAAGTAACACGTTAATAGTCTACATACTGTGAACCCTCCATATGTGTCATTGGTCCGTATCTATAGGTATGTCCATGTGATAAGTTGTGTGCATGTATTTTCACCCAAAGGGGATGACTATACATTACATGTCATTCAGTGTTAGGCCATGATTCTGGCACCAGTTGTCCATTTCAGTGAGGCCTGTCTGTAGGATGTGTGTGTCAGCTGGTGTAACGACTATGGCGCTTAGTGCGCAGTCATCTGGGAACTTTGTCATCCACAACCTGCACATGTTTGCTTTCACATCTGAGAAGTAAATGCCAAACAAGAGGGGTCCTAGGACAGAGCCCTGTGGGATACCACATGTGACTGGCTTTGAGTCTGACATGGCTCCCACAATATTGATATTATGGATTCTGTAGTTCAACCAGTGTGCAACCCATCATGTGACATATGTAGTAACATGTAAGCTGAGGAGCTTGTCTATGATGCCTGAGTGGAGTACTGTGTTGAAGGCCTTAGGCAAGTCCAGGTAGGCTCTATGGACTGCTTTGCCCTCATCAATGGCTGTAGTGACTGTTTTGAAAAGGTCAACCAGGTTCAAAAGGCAGGATCAGCCCATCACAAAGGCAAACTGGGTGGGATCAAGTGTTTGCAGGTACCCAATATCACTGTATATGCGTCCCATAATGAATCATTCCACAGCTTTGCAGACCAGGCTGGTTAAGCTTATGGGGTGGTAGTTCCCAGGGTCAGTAGAGGTGCCTCCTTAGTGGAGTGGGACCACTGTTGCTGTATGCCAGTGTTCAGGTACATATTCCGTAGTATGGCCAAGGTTAAATATCAGTCTTATATGCGGTTGTATCTCCTCATGGAGTTCACATAGCACACATCCAGGGATATCATCAGGTCACATTGATGCTGTGTTTTCTGTTTTGCTGAGAGTGGCCCTCAATTGGACATCTGAGATGATAGGGAGGTTACATTCAGCTGTGATAAGTATTTCTAAGTGTGGGGGAGAGGGGGGGGGATACTTGCACTGAACCTGTCTGCCAGAATGTTGCCAATATCTGTGGGTTCAGTGAATGTTAAGTAGGTGTGTAGTAACTCAGAGCATATCTGAGGCTTTTGGTCCATATGTCTAACATAACTGAAGAAGGCCTTGTGGTTATCTATAGTGTCCATGGCCATTTCCCTCTTAGAGTTGGCCGTGGATGTTGTTATGAGAGACCGTAGCTTATTACCAGTGCTGACCATAGATGCCTTCTCTTTATGTGAATCTGCTCTGTCCTGCAGTAGCCTCCTTCTATCATTATACAATTTGCCTTTGGCTGGGGTCCACCAGACAGGATGCCTAACCTTTGTGCATAGGGTCTGGGTTAGAAATGTGTGTGCATGTTCCATGCATTCTTTGGGATGTCCATGGGAAGCATTCGCAAAGGGGTCAGCATTGTGGGTTGTGGCTTCCACTGGCCCAGTGGGCTGCATGGAAACCATGTCAGTCCTAACAAGTGCAAATCTGTCTATTCACACATATATCAAAGTAGTCTACTGTGCTGGTGGTGGTGGTGGGATATGTATATCCAGGCCGAGTAATTTGTGTCCAGATCACACTAGTAGATGGCGTTCCACATACAGTACCCTGGTATGAACCCCCAGAGTGAGGTTGTGCATTGGACCTGTCTCAGTGTGCTGACCGATGGGGCTTGCTACTATGTTGTATGGAATGTGGCAGCAATTGTTGCACAGGTGTTGGCTGAGCACTGATATCTGGCCATGTACATGTGTATCCACCAAGAGACACACACGTGCTACATATGGGAGTAGTAGTATATCACTACAGTTGAGTATCATGTATAGTATGTGTGCCATATATTGCTGACATAGTTTGCTGATATCCTGTTTGTGTTCTCTTTCAGGGACATGGCGCATCAGCGAAATCCTGTCTACTCTGCTGCAGAAGATGAAGAGATACACCAGAGCCTGGTGCGGGATTATGACATACTGTTTTCCCGCACCAGCCAGAATCAGCAGGAGAGGGCTGCACTGTGGCAAGACCTTGTCCATAGGGTAAATAACATTGGCCCGCATAATAGGGCATATGAGCAGGTACGACATCACTGCAGTGATTTAATCAGAAATGTCCATCAGCGTGTGTCGGATATCCACAGGCAACAGGTCACCACAGGAGGTGGTGTGGCCACACATCTCCCCCTCACCAGACTGGAGGGGCTACTCCTAAGTGTTGTGGCTCCAGCCCAGGAACATCAACAGCAACACACCTGCATTATGATGGAGGCTGGATCCACACAGCAACACGACATGGAGCATGCAGGTAATATGCCATATGTACACTTGACTGTTCTGTACACTGTTAGTTTATGCATGTGTAAGGTGTGTCCTTGGTATGTAGCTGTCAACATAGTATGTAATTGTGCAGGTGTGATATTGCCAATATCAGCAGCTGACATGTGAAAGGCAACTGGTGTACTACTGAACTGTATCATACGCAGTATCAATGGCACAGTTGTGCCCACAGACATTAATCCCCTCAATTCTGCATGCCCCTCCGGTGTTACAGCAAGGCAGCCCATCCATGCTGGTGAGTGTGTTTTAACAATACCTATAATAGTCCTGATAGTGCTAGCAATAATAGTGTAACTCAGTAGTGCTCTGTGTGTATACTGCGGGGTGTGCATGTGTGCATGTGTGCCTGTGTCCACGTGTGCATGTGTGCATGTGTGCCTGTGTCCATGTGTGCATGTGTGCATGTGTCCATGCGTGCACATGTCCAAGTGTGCACGTGTCCACATGTGCACGTGTGCATGTGTGCATGTGTGCATGTGTGCATGTGTGCCTGTGTCCACATGTGCATGTGTGCATGTGTGCCTGTGTCCACGTGTGCATGTGTGCATGTGTCCACATGTGCATGTGTGCATTAGTGCATCACTGGTAACATTGTGTAGACATTGTAAACTGTGTTTCCTGTCTTCCTCCCACAGGTTCTGGTGCTGCTCTGGTGTCCTGCAGCAGGGAACCTGAATCTGGTGCCACAGGTAATGATAATGATGATATCTGTGTAATGACACAGGAAGGTGTGTCAGGGTCCGTCATTGGTCAGCCGATTGACAGTACACAGCTGTCAACCCCATCATTGTGCACAGTCATCCTACCAGTACATCCTATGTCACCATTGTCCCTAGGTGATGGACAGGATACAGTGGGAATTGACCAGGGTAATGTGGTATCTGTGGCACATGCTTCCCCACACAGCAGCCATGGGCAGGGTCCTGCGATGGTACCACACAGATAGTTGCCCATGGGTTCTCGTGGGAGCATCCGTGGGCGTACTGCCTCTGGCAGACATGCCCAAAGAGGTCTGTCAACTTCAGCTACGTTTCGGGCTGTCATGCAGGCACAGTCGCGTATGGAAAGGTACACCAGACAGGGTCTGAGGGAGCTGAGAGCATGTCGCACATCCATGACTGACAGTATGCGTGACATCGTGGATGCTATCCATAATTTCACCGATGTCATAGACAGACGTTGTGGGGACATATTACAGCAGTTCCACAACCACATGTCCATGACCCAGGGCAATGGTGGATGGTTGCGGCGTCGACGTGGCCGTATGCCAGCAACAGCAGCAGCTGGCAGTCGGCGCGGATGACAACAGGCCCGCGGACACCCCCATAGTGCCAGCAGCAGCCCCAGCAATGCTGGGTCTGTGCTGTCATCAGACCGCCCCAGGAGACTACGTTCATGTGGCTCTGGACAGTCCCAACAGGGACCTGTGTCCAGTCAACACACTCCCGCTTCTGATGACAGTACCCAGTCTGGCTTAGTACTGGATACGGTCCGTAGCACCCCTGCCAGGCACAGGTACCATGTCCGTGCCCACAGACACTGATCTGTATGACCTGCCAGGTGCAGTCTGTGGATGTCCACAAACTCCAGTATATGGCAGCCATGAGGTGGAACTGTGTGCATACATATACACATGCAAAATGTTAACACCTAGGGCTACCACATACACGCACACACTGCACCAACAGTGCCCCACCCTGTACTGCTGTCCCTCAACAACACACATACACATACATGTCAATTGGTGGTATCAGTGGCAGACTCAGGCATACCTAATTCACACCCTGTGCATATGATGAAACTGTGCCACCTCCTGCAATCTCCAACATCAGTGCAGGAACAGGTAAACACATTGCTGATGCACAGGGTGACTACATAGAAGTGTATTACTAGTATCTTGTTGGTAACAGTACAGTGTGCTGATATGACTGTGTGTATATCCCAGCATGCCTGATGCAGTAACTGTATGACTGTCCTAAATTGTTATCTACACCCATAGTAAGTACCATAGTGTAACAGCTGCACATTATTGCATACCGGTGGTAAGGATGTCAACAGATAGCCACATACATAGGTAGCACAGGGAGAAGCTAATGCAAGTAGTGATACGCAATGATGGACATGTACAGTAATGGTGGCATGTTGCCCACAACGACTATGCAATGTGGATGTTTGCGCATGTTGATATGTGTGCAGTACCAATGTAATACAAATTACAATTAAATATGACATAATATCAGTTCTACCATGGACATCTGAGCTGTGCATTCCTGGGTACATGTTGATAGTGCCTGCATATTTGCACTGTTACCTACTGGAAGTGTTACCCCTTCTTTGTTGTACAATGGACTACTTCCAGCCCTGCTTACTGTAGCTTTATTTGCATGCATGTTTGCTTGGGGTTCCCTGGAACACTGATTCCACCTGCAATGCAGAGTTGCAGAGCTTCTGTGGATTCCTAGTGACATCTGCATAGCGTACTATACGTATGTCAATTTTCCACCTGACAGAATGTCACTGTCTGTCCTGTTCGCATGTATGTTGCCTGTGACACATTGCATATGACTTACCCGGCATTTACCCACATGTGCAATCATATATGCCAGTGCTATGAAATCAGTAGCAGTACACCCACACATAATCACCTTCAGTATGTTGTTCCACATTGGCCCTATGTGTTGGTAATCACCATGGCAATCACACTACTATGGTAGCATGTGCAAAGGTAACCTGTGAATCACCTCTATGGTCCAGTTGTGGTTTATGTGTGTCATGTGGCAATGTCACAGCTGCCACATGTATGCAGTCAACCCTCTCCCCTGGCCAGGAACGTACAACACATGTGTGAGATGCCACCACATAGCCAATCTGGGGACTGAGCTCTCTGAACCCAGTACTACCATAACCTGTCAGGTGGCATGACATACTACAGTGACTACAATACCAGTCTGACATAGACCCGCACTGTCAGCAATCTGAACACACTGGGGCATACTTGGAGACTCAGAATAGCATCCTGCCTGAGCATCACATACCTCCGCAGCTGGCACACAGGCATACGTTAAGTCAGAACAGATCACATGCCACACATGGCACACACATCCCATGTGCCACACACTCACAGCCTGTAGGGCTACACAACACACCTGCTACAGATGTGTCAGGTACCTCTCTTGGCCGCTGCAGTGGGGTCCCGCTCAACAGGCTGTACATGGTGAAGGTCACAGTGATATGCCCGTGGGTCACTATGGTCCACCACAAAACACATGCATACAGGTCAGTCAGAGGCATGGACACATATGACTCAGTCATTGTCCATGCCACTATGGATGACCTGAGACATACCTCCCTGGACTATATGATAGGGAACATAGAAGGGCTCTCTCAGCATGTGTCATGGGCCAGTATGAGCCTGACCTTGGTTGCCATCATACCCTCACCAGGTATGCTACCACAATATGTAGGGACGGTGTTCTATGTCTACATTCTGCTCAATCTCCAATGTCATTCATAGGGTATCCAATGGCTGTCAATGTGTGCCTACATGCTAGGGAAGCCACAATGATTTGCGAGGGGCAGCTTGCACGTGACACCCATGGGCCATTGTATATTGGCGAAGCCCCTTGATACGCACATAGTGCCTTTTGCTGCAGGACACAGATTACATAGCCACATCTGTGGGTATCACACGGGATAGGACACTAACAGTGATGCTGCACAACACCAGCAGTGTACACCGCAAGATGCATGCACTGGACACTGTCCTCAGCACGGTAAACTGCAATATCTGTGCAGTACCAGATTCCTGATTCACGGCTCACAGGTGCAACCCATCACTGCCAGGTTATACCTCATACCATGCCTGTCGTCCCCTATACATGTAACACACATGGACAGGGGGGTGGTATCTCAAGGCACCACAGATACACACACCTCCAGGTTGTTGGCACAGCACAAAGCATCAGGGCCTATCCATGAGCAGCTAACAGTGTGTTGGACTGCCTTCTGGTTCATAGCCTGGCACACACAACCCTCCCATACACAGGAAACCCACCTGTCCTCCCTAACAACACTGGCAATATGACAGTCTCTAGAAATGTCTTTATATGGCTGGACTGCATCCAGCCAAACATTGTGTGTGATCATTACTGTAGCTACAACTCACTAGCTGAAAGGTTCCCAGCATGTAGTCACTGAATTGCAGTGGAACAACATGTTACCACTCCCACAATAGGTGGGAACATGCAGCACCTGTTCATCGACTACATGTAGACTATATGGCCCAGACCAGATGTGTATCCCCTGCTGTTGGTATTATACCATATACAACTCACACTGTATATACACATACCACATGCGGCCCCCGCACAGTAAGACACAGTCATAATGTTATGCATTGCGAATACCATTTATCCACTTGAGGCACGTGTCAGACATGGTAACTACTGAAGGTCACAGGTATATATGTGTATGTGTCACACACATACATCATGTGTGCATTGCCATTGCTGGTTTAAGCAATGTCATGCATTGTTACGAACAACAACCCACACATGGTCATATTGTGTGACACAACCACATGTGGCAGTTGTAGGTTTCCAAAACATACCTATCTGTGCTCTGACAGTGGTAATAGACCCAGTAGCAGAGTGCACTATTGGCATTACTGGGCAATTAGCCCTGTTTGGCTGTACTGATATGTGGTGACATCACCTGTGTTTACTGGGGGAATATGCAGCATCTGGTGTATTGTAGTAGTTGCCAAAAGGGACTGTTCTCTTACAGTTGCAATTACACTCACCCTACTACCTCCCAGCACACACACACTTGCCATTTGCAGGATTCATACTCCTACTTAACTATGTCACGACATGTGAGAGAGATGCATTAGCAAAGCGCACTATTCAATTATTAGGAGGTTTCTCTTCTCCGGCTGTACTTATACGGTGCTGACATCATCAGATTTTGGAAAGAGTAATGTGCATCATGTAGTGTGTTCTCCTGATTGCCATAAAGCATATGTCTTTCATACAGAATTGCACATATACAAACTCCCCTCATCCAAACACACACACTTGCCATTTGCAAGTTTCAAACCCCTACCTAACTATGTTATGACACTTGAGAGATGCATTAGTAGAATACTCTATTCGGACTACTGGGGTGTTTTTTTTTTCTACAGCTGTACTTATAGGGTGCTGACATCATCAGTGTTTGGAAAGGGTAATGTGCATCATGTAGTGTGTTCTCCTGATTGCCAAAAAGCACATGTCTTTCATACAGAATTACACACACACCAACTCCCCTCATCCAAACACGTACATTTGCAGGATTCAAACTCCTACCTAACTGTTATGATATTTGAGAGAGACGCATTAACAGAGTGTGCTATTGTGATTACTGGGAGGTTTCCCTTCTCCAGCTGTACTTATAGGGTGCTGACATCATCAGTGTTTGGAAAGGGTAATGTTCATCATGTAGTGTGTTCTCCTAATTGCCAAAATGCAAACATTTTTCATACAGACTTGCTAGCACACACACTCCCCTTATCCACACACTTGCTATTTGCAGGATTCAAACCCCTACCTAACTATGTTATGACACTCAAGACAGAAGCATTAGCAAAGAGTGCTATTCCTATTACTGGGAGGTTTCCCTTCTCCTGCTGTACTTATAGGGTGCTGACATCATCAGTGCTTAGAAAGGGGAATGTGCATCCTGTAGAGTGTTTTCCCAGTTGCCAAAAGGGGCATTTTCCTCACACAGCCTTGCACACACACTACCCCCCCTCCACACACACTGGGCATTTGCAGGTTTCAAACCCCTACCTAACTATGTTATGACACTCAAGAAGGATGCATTAGCGGAGCGCGCTATTTGCATTACTGGGAAGGGTTTCCTTCTCCTGCTGTACTTATAGGGTGCTAACATCATCAGTGCTTAGAAAGGGGAATGTGCATCCTGTAGAGTGTTTTTCCAGTTGCCAAAAGGGGCAGTTCCCTCACACAGACTTACACACACACTAGGCATTTGTAAGTTTCAAACCCCTACCTAACTATGTTATGACACTCGAGACGGACGAATTAGCAGAGCACGCTATTCGCATTACTGGGAGGCTTCCCTTCTCCTGCTGTACTTATAGGGTGCTGACATCATCAGTGTTTAGAAAGGGGAATGTGCATCCTGCAGAGTGTTTTCCCAGTTGCCAAAAGGGACACTTCCCTCACGCAGACTTGCACACACAACAACCCCGCTCACCCACACACACTGAGCATTTGCATGGTCAAACTCCAACCTAACTATATTATGACACTTGAGGGAGACGCATTAGCAGAGTGCGCTATCTGAATTACTGGGCATTTGTTTTGCACCTGCAGTATTTATAGGGTGCTGACATCTTTATTTCTACAGAGGTATGTACATCTAGTACTACCTGTCAGGTGGGGGATAGCATATATATGCATTTGCAGCCACCTACTTCGGGGTCAGATATGCTCATCACACTGGCAGGTTATGTTCTATACCATGCTTCGTGACCACAGGACCTGTAACACACAACACAACCAGTCCAGAATACCACTCCCACATCCAGGACACACACTTTGCTTCCCTGGGAACAGTGCCGGGATATGCAGATGTTCACATACACCATTCCAGTTGTTAACATCAGGTACAGGCATATTGTGTGTGGGAACTACTCAGGCCTCTACAACATTACCCTACAGCCACTACAATTTGTGGGTCCATGTGCTATGGCAGAACCACTCACCACAGCCACATGGGGGAATACATGTTGCACCTGTCCATCTGCAACATGGGTACTCACTGTTCCACAACAGAGGTAGACCACCATTGTTGATACCCACCTTTCCCTGGACATCCATATCCCATCCCCACCCCCAGGCAAGGTTGTCACTGCAAACAAACTGTATTTAGCACAAGCAGACTCTATACTTGTGAAGACTGGGGTGGAAGACTTTAAAGGACCCATGTTGGGGGACTATACTGGCCACTCTGCATAATCCTTGACAATTGCATTCTATGAGCATGTGTAAGGTTTGCATTGATCATGCTATCCCACATATACCCATGACTGCTCCACAACAGGACACCTGTCAGGTGTACACCAGCCATATATGAGCTGTCCAAAAGGCAGAGTGAGCTAATACATTGCAGAGCTGTAGCCCACAGAGGGAGGACATCTGTGAACAGTACCGGCATGACACTTCAATCCCACATAATCATCACAACACAATGTTGACAGTGAAATTGTCCAGACAATGCAGATAGGGCTCCCCTCAGTCTGTTATTGACACCCACTTACTGTTAGAGATCCTCAGCAACCCTCTTCCAGCACACACCAACAACATGGATGTGGCTTAGCACATTCAAACCCTGGGATCTCCACTGTGTCCCTGCTTGACAGAGGCACAGCACACTAGCCTCACATGTTGCCTTATGTGACCTACTTTACAGTGGCACAGTAGCCTACTGTACTGGGGATGCAGATGCCAAGCACACTCTGGCTAAGCTGTCATTCCCAAAGGCAAACAGCCTAGTATTGACCTCTACACCCATATGTTTAATTGTCAGATGCACAATATTTGTTGCTGTTAGACTGTTTGCAGGTCTTTATTGCCATAGCATTCCCTCTTCCTATGAACAACTTGTGTATCTGTGGAAGATGTTTGAATATGAGGGGGATCCACTATATCATTTATGTCTCTGTAGTCATTTACTGTGTGCACTGGGCAGATTGCTGTGTTGTGGTTGGTTCCTGGAATGACATGTACAAATACCAGATATGTGTGGCCAACTGCTAAATGGAGATATGGCCTAAGTGTGTGAGGATGCCCAGTTCAGCCTTTCCATGGCATGTTGTCTGACATATGCCTCATTTATCAAAGTGTGTGAGCATGCCCAGTGTGAGCTTTCCATATGTTGAACTCTGCAGTCCACCACATATTTGGGTGGGTGTGAACTTCAACAATATCTCACGTTTATGGTTGTGTGTTGGGTGTCATGTTGTGTACTTACTGGCCAACTGCTTTGTGTCTGACCACAACAGGGATTATACTATGCCTGCAGGGATTGCATGGGATACTTTGCATACAGTTGTCAACATCCTTTCATAATGACCTAACACTGTAGTACCATATAGTGTACCGGTTCAGTACTTTCACTGTGGTGGACAGTATCATGGGCTTTAGTCCTATCACTGCTTTAAATCTTCATAGTGAGCACAACAGACTGTGTAGGGGCCAGTTGTGCACATATGACCATGTTGCATTATGTTCAGATATGGACTACCTAAACCAGGCTTGTCCAACATTGGTAGTGTATTCCACAACATAGGTGGACATTGGCAAACACTAGCGATGTGCCCTAGGCCATTTCTGATGCTAGTCAGAGAGTGTGTTTGTCCTTCGACACACATTGTAACTGGAGTTTGCCATGACATATGTCATGGTTAGTATACTGTGGCTCTGTCTATCTGTGACATAACAGTGATACCCAGGGTAAACCTACCATCTCCCATCCACTCATCAAGATTCCTCTTGAGGATTGTCGATGGGTGACTCTCTGGCTAACCTGTACTGGGAGTTTACTCAAGAGTGGGGGTGGTTTATGTGTTATGGATCATTCAGTACAGCTTGTCCTATTTATGTCAGTGCTGGGGTTCAGGTCTCTCATGTGCATAGCTCACTGCCATTCAGATTGTACAAGGTGCAGCATGTTCATTGATTCCAGCTTGGACATGGCTTCATACATCAGGCACAGCTTGCCTCTGGATATGCAGTATGGCAGTGTGTGGAGCTGCAGTTTGTTTAATCAGGCAACACATGGCATCTGTTCATGCTCTTTGCTACTCCTGGTGAGATACTGTTGTGGACTTTACAGTTGATGGAGGTGTCTGCTGAGGTACATCCCACAGGGGCTATTGTAGTCAATTGTGACGCTGATGAAGGATGACTGCAGAGCCACAGTGACCTCCCCTTATCTAGATCTGACAGCCTTAGGTGGGTATATGGTATGTTTCTGTGAACACTACAGCCACATGTTTGTCCAATGCAGGGTATCTATCACCTTGTGTCCCCAGGTCTCCCATTACATGTTAGGTACGTAATGGGTTAACACCTGTGTGGTAATTGGTGGGCACTTACTGTATATCCATGGTGGTTGACTATACACATTTCTGCAATTAGCTTGTTGACATGGCTATGGCACCAGTTGTCTGTTTCTATGTGGCCCTTTTGTGGGTTGCTTGTGTCAGCTGGGGGTCAGATATGGTGGGCAGTTTGTACTCCTCTGCATACATGTTCAGTCACAGTCCTTCCATGTTGGCCTGTACCTATGGGACATATATATGGAACAAGGGAGGTCACAGGAATAAGCCTTGTGGGATGCCACTTATATCTGGTTTGTAGTCTGACATGGATGCAGCATGTCTGACCATATCAGTTCTGTCTTTGGTCTGGTTTGCTACCTCTCTACTGACATAGGGGTTTATATTTAAGCTGGTGAACATATCCATACTGAACACGTAGGGTATTGTCTGGAAGCATTTGCACGGTCCAGCTACGCTGTGTGGACCACATTGCCCTCATCAATGACCTTAATGACTGTTTTAAATGGGTCAAACATGTATAGGGGCAGGATCTGCACTTACGACAGCCACACTGGGTAGGGTCCGGTGTCAGTAGGTCCCCGATAGCTTTATGTCTGCGGTAAATGCTGATTCTTTCCATAGCTGTGCAGACCAAGCTTGTCAGGATCCTGGGGTGGTAGTTTGCAGTATCCATTTAGGCAACACCTTTGTTGAGAAGGACCACTGTTGTTGTACACTGTTCTTTGGGTACATATCCTGTGGTAAGGCTGACATTGAGCAGTAGTGTGATTTGGCATTCCATTCTTCTTGGAGTCCATGTTGGACTCAGCCCAGGACACCATCTCATACCTTTGCTGCTGTGTGTTTTGCTTTGTAGATGATGGCTGTTACTTCAGCATCTGCAATGTCAGGGGGCCAGCAGTCTGCTGGGATAGATATTTTGCATTCTTGGGGGTGGGGGTTTGCACTGCACCTCTCAGGTTGTATGTTGGCAATATGTGTGTGTGTGTTTGGTATGTTGTTTGTAATATTTGTGTGATTCGCAGCATATCTGTGAATTCCCAACATGGTTCCTACCATCAGTTGTGTAAGCCTTGTGATTATCCTTAGTGTCCTGTACAATTTGTATCTTCATAAGTTCATAGGTTCATACTAGGCTATCCACCCTAGGGCATTTGTAAGCCTAGCCAGAGTGTGTGTGTCTTTCGCCGCCCCTTGCTATGTGAATAGTATGGCCATTTATGATTTACTTTACTGTGCCTCTGTCTGGACGTGACACAGTGAAGACCCCCAGTGTACATCTACAATCATCCATCCACTTGGCAATATTCCTGTTGAGGGGTGTCAGTGAGGGGCTCTGCCTAACATGGAGTGGGATCCTGTTCCAGGGTGTGGGGAGCCTCTGGGTTATGCATCTGTCCCTCCAGCACATCCTATTTCATTATGTGTTGAACAAAAATCCAAAACCACTACGCAAAAATGCGGAAAGAGTCCACAGTACACCAAAGCCAAAGGTTAACGTATTTTATTAATAACGTTTTCGCTTCTGTTTAACAGGAGCTTCATCAGACAAGAACAAACGGCGCCAAAGGCACTTTATAAAAGCAACCAGGTGTGTAGTATGATGTCATTTCCTATAAAATTAAAGCTATAACCACCCCACCTGTTAACAAAGCATCAACAGTATTCAAACCAAAAAGGCATCCCAGATCACACAAAATCCCTATGTGTGTACATACAAAACAAACGGCAAAACTCTCTTCACCCAAATAAAGTACACAATCGTAGGTGTAACTGTTGGGGCTTTATATTCAATAGTAATATAAAAATTTAAAATTGTTTAAAATTCATCAGGTGCTGATAAAAGGGTAACACCATTTGGTGTCAAAATTAATTTAATGCCCAAAATGTATAATTGCACCAAATTCGAAACATACTTCCTAAGGACTCGTAAGGGAGGCAGTAAAATTATAAAACACATTTTTGTTCCATTTTACCAAAGGGTCAATAAATAGCCTTAAAGAAGTCTGTATTGTGTAGAATAGGCTTTTCTACACAAACACCAAAGAGTTCAAGACCTAAGGTAACTTTTATACTTTAAAATAACAGAGATGTTGCAGGCTTCATTTAAACCTGGAGGTGAGAATGCATTTAATAAGAGTTGCCATTCTAGCTCTTTTATTTCCAATAAGAGTGGTTGAGGACCCCCTCTTATATATATCTCACATATACTTGAAAATCCTGGGCACAGTTTTTGTTTTATGGGCATTGACCTGGTAAAACTTGGTATAAGAGGGGGTCCTCAACCACTCTTATTGGAAATAAAAGAGCTAGAATGGCAACTCTTATTAAATGCATTCTCACCTCCAGGTTTAAATGAAGCCTGCAACATCTCTGTTATTTTAAAGTATAAAAGTTACCTTAGGTCTTGAACTCTTTGGTGTTTATGTTGAAAAGCCTATTCTACACAATACAGACTTCTTTAAGGCTATTTATTGACCCTTTGGTAAAATGGAACAAAAATGTGTTTTATAATTTTACTGCCTCCCTTACGAGTCCTTAGGGAGTATGTTTCGAATTTGGTGCAATTATACATTTTGGGCATTAAATTAATTTTGACACCAAATGGTGTTACCCTTTTATCAGCACCTGATGAATTTTAAACAATTTTAAATTTTTATATTACTATTGAATATAAAGCCCCAACAGTTACACCTACGATTGTGTACTTTATTTGGGTGAAGAGAGTTTTGCCGTTTGTTTTGTATGTACACACATAGGGATTTTGTGTGATCTGGGATGCCTTTTTGGTTTGAATACTGTTGATGCTTTGTTAACAGGTGGGGTGGTTATAGCTTTAATTTTATAGGAAATGACATCATACTACACACCTGGTTGCTTTTATAAAGTGCCTTTGGCGCCGTTTGTTCTTGTCTGATGAAGCTCCTGTTAAACAGAAGCGAAAACGTTATTAATAAAATACGTTAACCTTTGGCTTTGGTGTACTGTGGACTCTTTCCGCATTTTTGCGTAGTCATTATGTGTTGAGGTTGATATCTGTCACTCTCACAGCTCCAACGGCTTTGATTTCCTGGGGTGGAGCATGTCCATTACTCCTGTGTTGGACATGGCCTTGTACAACAGACATACAATGCCTCTGTGTAGGCAGTCTGTGACTGCATTCAGCTGGGGTGTCTACAGCCAGGCAGCATATGACATATATTTGAGACCCTTTATCCTCTTGGTGAGGTACCTTTGAGGTCTTTCTAACCACTGCAGGTGTCAGGTAAGGTACATCCCATATGAGTCATTGTACTAGATTATGGGTCTGATAAGAGAACAGTACAGGGGCACAATGACCTCTGTTGATGTAGATGTGAATCCTTTCATGATACGGTGTCCAATATAGACAGTCTTCCTAGCCACATTGGCATTGTGAGTGTCACATAACAGGTTACTGTCCAATTGTGTCCCTAGATCCCTGATTACTCCTTGCATACATAATGGTTTACCACCTATGTGGTAATTTGTGAGTACCTTGTTTGGTATTTGGTGGGACATTCATACTGTCCAGTGTCTTCAGGACGTCTGCGTGGGGTTCCTGTGTAAGGAAGTGTGGTCTGTAACATGCTACAGACTGTACAGCAGTTTTGACTACAGTTAGGTGCACATGGGTGGTCTCTGCTGCTTCATGTATTGTCAGTTACCTGGCCGTATGGGTGTCTGTGCTGCATATGGATACTCTCCCTCCTTTGATGTTTGGGTCCAGGTGTTGGGGCCATAACGCATGATATGAGGTATAACCTGGTAGTGCTGGTGTGCTGTCAGTAGGCTTTCAGCAGGTTTCTGTCACTGCACAGACATCGATGTTCTCCATACTGGGAAGTGCCTCAGGAGCATGCATATTGCAGTTTACACATCTGGCATTGGTCAGCATTACCCTTATGTTTCTTACCACTTATGTTTTCTAGGGTGGTGGGTTAGTCTTTTCGGCCTTGCCTACGTACGGCTCTATGGAGGTGGCAAAAGCCTTATTCAATATCCAGACGCCCAGGGGTAACAGGTGCAAGCCATCCCTGGGACAGCAGCATGGCTTGTCATGCATGACATCTCAAGCAGACAGACATTAGATCCTCTTGGACTGACAGCTGTAATTGTGCCACCTGTTAAAGCTGATCATTCTGTGTTTGTACTGTGGCATCATTCTTGGTGAGGGTTGGATGCTGCAAACGGCCAGTGTCATACCGGCCTGGAGTACATACTCAGAGAGCTCATCCATGTCTCTTTTCATGTAGTCCAGGGAGGTACATCTCAGGTCATTCACACCAGCATGGACAATGACTGCATCATATTTCTACTTGCATTGGGGTGACCTGCGTACTTGTGTTATGTGGCATATTGTAGCAGCCTACAGGCAGCTTACTGTACCCTTTTCCTTGTTCAGTCTGGTGAGTGGGACAGCAGTGTGTCTGCCTATAGAGACACCTATTACAACTGTATCAGGCATGCTATTTCTCCTTCTAGCCTGTGACTGTTTGGCACACCAGCTTTGTGTGCTATGTGTTGCATGCGCTATGTTTGGAGGTTGTGGTTGCTTGGGGGTCTGCTTTGGAGGCCTCTGTTGGTGTGGTGTGTTTGTTATTAGGGCCTCCAGGAATGTTTTTCTGTGTTTATGTGTTTGGTTTACAGTTGTGATAGGTCTATGTGGGACTGGGGTTGTGGTGTGTGTGGTTACCTTCTCCTCCTGACTAGTTTTGACAGTACTGAGTTGGGGGAGCTCAGCCTCCGGTTTGGATAAATGGTTGCATCTCTCACATATATTTGTATTTATTGGGGGGAGTTGAGGGTTGTCTGTGTACTTGGGGCAGGTGTAACATTGCCTCAGGATTCACAGATTCTACTTGTTGTAGCTGGCCTTAGTGGATTGTATGTGTGGACATATTTTATTGCCATACTATTGATCAGTGATTACTTCCCTTTTTATGTTTGCTCTATCATGTAGTAGCTTCCTCATTCTCTTGCATGGTTTGGTAATGGCTGGAGTCCAGCATGCCAGATGCCTGCATGTATGGCATTGTGTCTTGTTGTTATTTGTGATTGCATAATCCAAGCATTCCTGGCTGTGTTCATGGAATGCCTGCATAACAGGTTATGCGGTGTGTCCCGTATTTTGCACCTGCACAGGGCCTTTAATTGATTCCACATCAGTTTGGAGGGGTGCAACTTATGCTTTACACATGTTTTTCACTGTGGTTTTCTGGCCAGGGACTCTGGTCAGGATGTGTATATCCGGTGTGATTACTATATGGTCTGGTCTTACCAGTGAGGGATACACTTCTCATCTTGCCATCCAGTATGCATGTTGCTGATTATCACATCCAGTATGCTTACCCCTCTTGTGGGAGTGGTACATTGTTCCTGGGCATTTTGGTTTATGGATTCTAGGAACTTTTCTCCTACTGTGTTGGTGCTAGTATAATGCTCCCAGTGTATGTCTGGGTATTTTCAGTCAACCAATATAATGTGGTTTGGGGGGCTTGATATATTCATGTATTCTTACATAGGCCAGGTGCAGTTCCTGGTGTTAAGACGGTAGTCTGCAGCAGGCTATATACTGGGAGGGGGTTTTAGCCACTGGTACTTGACCATGGCTAGTCCATGCTGCTTCTTATTGTGGTACCAACATGGGGGTGTGGTTATCCTTGACAATTATTGCTAGTCACCCTCCTTTTGTAGCTTGTTCCATGTTTTGAGGCTGTACAGCACAGTATGAGGTGTAACCTGGTAGTGTTAGGGTGCTGATGTGTGCCTTGACCCAGTTTTCTATTACAGGACAGATATCAACATTCTCCATACTGTGTGCATTTACACTGCACGCATCTTACTGTTTAGACTTCTGGCATTGGGTAGCATTACATCTAGGTTCCTATCCCTTGTGGTATCTATGAAGGTGGGTTTGTGTTTTGAGACTTACCTATTCAGGGCACGCTGTGGGTACTGACAGCCTTTGCCAGTATCCATGAGGCCTGGACTGATAGGTGCATGCCACCCCTAGCAGGTGGGGCATCATGTCATGCTCATCATGTCTTCCCAGGCTGGAACACATTGGCTCCCCTTTGACAACTGCATTACTTCAGCCAATTATTGCAATTGATCATCCCATCGTCATATTGTGGTTTCATGCTTGGTGAGGGTGGATGTTAGTCAGGGTCCTCAAGTGTGCATATAGTACATGGTGTTACATTACTTAACACATGGCATTCATGCCTCAGGTGGTGCTGCAGGGTTGCCTCTGTCGGATGCACATATTACACTCCCTGTACATGTTTGTGAGCAGGTCATGTCATTTTAGGCATCCCTGTTATTATTTGAGTGAGTCAGAGAGGGGTATCATTCCCAGGGTTCCTACTGAGCCAGTGTATGTGCTATGCGTTGCCTCATTGCCAAGGCCAGGGCATACTGGGCATGCCTCCTTCTGCCTACTGGGGCAGTCTCAGGTTGTTCCTCCTCTGAGTCACGCTCTGCCTGTGATGGCCTTGGCAATGGTGGGGGGCTGTTTGGCCCGGCCCTATGCTGGTCCTGCTGCAGCTGTTTTCACAAGATCATATTATGTAGCATAGCACATACCATGACAATTTGGGTACATGTAGTTGGTGAGTACTGCAAGGCTCCACCAGATGTGTCCAGACACCGGAACCATGACTTGAGCAGCCCAAACACACGCTCTATTACATTACGTGTTTGTGCTTGTGCCTCTTTATGGCATTCCTGTTTGAGTGTGTGTGCGTTTCTGATGGGTGTCATCAGCCACGGCTCCAGAGCATAACCTGCATCCCCCACTAGGTGTCCGTGTGGGATGTCCCCATTGGCAAATATCTGGTACAGTTGTGTCAAATGCCAAATGTGGGAATCATGGTAGCTCCCAGGGCAGCCAGCACACACATTCATTATTATGCCCTGGGCATCACACACGACCTGGCAGTTGATGGAGGGGAAGCCCTTGCGGTTAATGTAGGCCCTACCTCGCTCACCGGCTGGTGCTTTGATGCATATGTGCGTGCAGTCTATTGCACCCACTACCTCATGGTATTCCGCTATTTGCTGGAAGAGACGCATATTGCTGGACAATACCTCACGGGCATTGGGGAAATATACATGATCACCGACGTGCTGACATGGCATCCAAGAACTGGTGCAGTACCCTGGAGGCTGATGCCTGTGATATCCCCATCATATCACCAGTTGGTCTCTGGAAGGTACCTGTTGCTAGTATTCTTAGGCCAACACATACCTTGGTTTCCACTGGGATGGGTTCCCCTCTGTTGGTTCTGTGTGTGAGGTGTGGCCTGCACAGCTCGACAATTTGCTGCAGGAGGTCTCTGTCCACTCTATAGTGCTCTACTATCTCCAGCTCATGTAACCCGTGGTAGGTGACCCTGGGCCTGTACACTCTTCTCCATCTCCTCACTGTGGGTAGTCTGGCACCATCTGCATTGTCACCACCCTCAGCAAGTCGCTTATGTCTCATTATGACAGCAATGGCAGCCACTAGCATTTCTGCTCTGAGTTCAGCTTTTTCAGTTTTCACTTCTAATAGCTTACTCCTGTCTTGCAGTGTCTCTTGAGAGATACATCCTGCACTTCTGTTTGCAGAGTTTTAAGTGCTTGGCTGAGCTACTATTCTGCCTGTGCAATTGCCTGCTGCTAATTGTTTTCACCTGCTAGCTCCTGCAGTATTCCTTGCTAGCTTCCTACTAATTCTGTCGCTTCCTTTTTCCTTTATGTTTCCTCAGGGGGGAGCAGCGTACATACCAGCAGAAACACGCTCACAGTGGCTTACATGTGCGCACACATGCTTACACGGTTCGGTATCTGCTGATTTGGGTTAAAACGCATGCACACCAGCGCAAACAGTGTTACAACTCTGCCAACAGGTTCCCACATGCTCAGTTTACCCTACACGCGTGCACACTAGCGCAAAGAGTCTTACAAATCTACCAACAAGCTCCCACATGCTCAGTCTGCCTTACACATATGCACACTGTCCTACTCACGCCTCATGGCGTGCACACATGCGCATGCACGCCCAGCAAGAAACTTTAGTGTAAGTAACAGTGTACACCTTCCATTTCTTGACTTTCCCATGCTTATCTTGTGGCACTCCCCTTTCCATGATCTGTGTCTGTCATCTGTCATGTAACACTGACCTTAAATGAACTGCGTTTCTTTCTACCATTCCCCCCTGTGATGTCACCTGTCTCCTACTCTATTCCTCACCCTTATGTATCTCTTACACTACTCAGAATGTGCTCATTTGCTATGTGACTGTGGGATTCAGTATCCTGACCCTCATTTACATCAGATTGCCTACTAATGCTTAGTTACATGTCTTAGACTCAGCTTCCCCCCTTAGCAACCACTAAACGGTGGCCATGTTGTTTTTGGTCTGCTGGTCCCTGCATTGTCATTCCATGTATTGCATAAAACCCACATTTGTGGGTTTATAACCTTCATTTTTATGTTTTATACAGCGCAGCCCATTTGCACGCGTCTGCGCTGCATTTAAACATTGGCCGAAAAATTTTTTTATATTTTTTTAATATTTGCATCGGGGTACCTTGCCAATGGCCACATATTTGGCCATTGGCATGCTGCCTGACACATATGCACCCTTTATTTGGAGCTGACATGGCTCCATTGTTATTTTTGCAGAAACGTACTCAATTATCAACTGAGTACATTTCTGCAGCTAAAACGGCTCTTACACAGGCTGCTTTCGGTTTCGTGGATCGCTACTCTACCTCATTTGCATGCCTTTCGGCTGCAAGTGAGGTATTTAGCATATCCACGCCCAGTCCGTGTAAGAGACGTTTTAGCTGGTCTTTTACACGGAGTTTCGGGCTGTTCCTGGATCGCGAGGCTTGCATGGAGTGTTACACATCTCTTACACTCTGTGCAAGCCTTCGTGAATCCTGCCCATCCTTTACACAGTACTGGAAAGTTTTCAATTGGAAATGCTTTCACAGAACATTCTTAACCCTAGACAGAATCAGTAAAATTATTTCTTCCATAAAAGGAATATGTTGGACATGTGAACAAGTACACAATGCAGATTGGAACCACATTTTCTTCGATTGTGTTAAAATTAAGCCATTTTGGAATGGTATTAATAACTTTCTACAAGCTTTATTTAAAGAATCATTTTATTTAACTAAAGATCTTGTATTATCTGTTTTCCATTTTTATCAATGACCTCCACACTGTAATCCCTGAAGCCATCTGCATTCAATATGCAGACGACTCAACATTGATCTGCACTGGCACCTCACAAACAGAGCTGCTATTAATAACTTAGAGTACTTTCAACCTAGTAGAGAACTGGCTAGCCACTTGCTGTCTGATTCTAAATCCTAATAAAACAAAGCTCCTACATTTTACCCCCACTCAAAGATCCATGAAATTATCTCTCTCCATTTAGTTTAATAATGGTACCATTATCTCGCCAGATGCCCATCCAAAATTGCTAGGAGTTATTATACACAACAATCTTAAGTTTGATGTGAACATCAACAAAACAATCAAAACCATTAACAGAAAACTGGACTCACTTTACAGGATAAAGCCATTCCTTATCCCATATGCTTGGACCTCCATTGCCCGCTCCCATCTACTCTCTTCACTCTACTATGCTTCCCCTTTACTTGCCAACCTAAATAAATTTGATCTTAGTAAAGTCTCAAGCTGCTATAATAACATAGCTAGATTTGCAACTGGTCTACCCTATAGAACATATCATTGTAAAAATCTAAATTATCTCAGATGGCTATAGCTACCCAGGCAGATTCAGTATAATCAACTCATTGTTGCTCACAAAGTACTTAACCAACCAGATAATACACCTGCCCTGAAAAAACATCATCTATCCCCACTCCAATTCCAGATCACTCCGATCATCTAATAGACTATTAGTGCAAACCATCAAATCCAACAACTCATCTGGTGACTCCCTGTTCACAAACTCTGCTGGCAAAATTTGGAATTCCCTTCCTGCTAACATTACCCTAGATACCACCCTATCTCAATTTAAAATAGTTCTCAAGGAGTATTTCAAGTCTCAATGGATATGTCCCTCCTCCAAGCCTAACTAAATCTTTGTGCATACTGGTGTACCTATCCTATGTCTGTAAGTGGTACTCAAATATCTTTCTTAAGCCAGTTTAGAAGATGTTTAGACTGTACAAATTTAACTGTACTATAAAATGTGGTATCTTTCCATAAATTTAACTAGACTGTAAAATGTGTTATATTTGTATTATGTTATGATTACTCTTGTTCTATATGACATTGTAATTTTCTCCCCGGGCCTCTACTGAAAATGGACATGTATCCAATCATACTATCCCAGTCAACAAATGTAAAATAAAATAAATAAATAGGTTCATAGGTTCATAGGTTCATAATTGCTAACTTCTGTGTAATCTATGTAAGTTTGACTATGTGGAGCTTTTCTCCCTGGGCCTCCGTTGAAAATGGACATGTATCCAGTCAGACTATCCCAGTAAACAAATTTAAAATAAATAAATAAAATAAATAAATTATTAAATGTGAACGAAGGTCCTCATTTGAATAGGTCAAACATGTATCTAGTATGGACTATACTTGCAATTTCAAGGAAGTGTATAACAAAAAGATAGAATACAAACACAATACTAACTTTGGAAGACTTCTACAGCCTACTGAAGATCACAGCATTACTGGAAATTAAAATTAAAGAGCTAAGAATTTATCTAAAGCCATTTATCAACAACCCTTGGAGAAATGTTTTATCATTGATTGACATTATACAATAATTGATCAGACACTCTGACAATGGATTGGACATACTTATAAAGTTACCATACTCATTAAGATCTGTTATAGTGTCATGCTAATGTAAATAGTGTCCATAGTTAATATGTTATGTATAAATACTATGGAATTCATTCAAGTGTATTTGAAAAATAAAAAAAATGTTTTGAGAAAAAAATGTTGCATTGACACAGTATACTATAAGTGATTCACTTAAATTCCTCCACGTATGCTTCACTTACACTGTACTCTACTGTAATTCTTGTCTAAGCATCCATAGCACTTTAAAATGGTACTAACCAATATGTAACCTGAGCACCAAGATTAAAGGCTCCCTCAGCGAACTTATGTTCCAGGCAAACATACAAGGGCCTATTTGCTTCTGGTCTTAAACACGTCTCTTCAAGAGCACAAACATATTAAATAAAAGAATACCAAGATCCTTGAGTTTTCCATTGCTGAAAACCTAATTTACCTTTTGAACATTTAGAACAACCCTTAATGATTTATCCATTAACTGAACTACTTTTCCTGTTCTCCACTTCCCCCTTCACTTGTTATTTCTCCACTTATCCTCTTTTAAGTTTATATCTAACCAATTTGTGCAACACACTGAGTTTTCTTCTCTTCCCACCTCTACTTAATCCCCTAATCACACCTTTATATCTTATCTTCCTCAAGTTACCTTAATCCAGTCTTCCAATAACCTTCATATTATAATTGCTATCCTCCTTGCTTCTGTTACTATTAATACACACTAATTCAAATAGTCTACAAAAATTAAACTGCTCAGATTGCTTAGTTCATCTTCTTGTTCTTGTAAAATTACTATCAAAACATTATGATCATCCCATTACATGAATGTTGACAAGCAACCCACAAGTTCCCAAAAAAGTAATATTTCCCATACATTCTCATATTTCACAAAATCAGATTGAAAATATTCTGTGTAAGTTTGTACTGAGTGATATGTTTTCACAATTTTATGTGCAATAGGTTATTGTGCATGGTACATATATAAGATGGGTGTTAAATGCTTATGTAACTAGTACATGTAACTGAAGGGGTAATTCCATTTATCACACATATTAATATGCAAGTTTGTTGATCAGTAGTCTGTCAAAATCTAAAGCATAAAAAGTATTTTTTGTTTACAGGGGGACAAGAAACCCTGTTAATTAAATATACCAATTCTGAGATCACACTGCAGAGGGGAAAGGGCAAATTCCCTGATTTCCCAGTGTACCACAAACTCACACAGAAAAAAAAGTTAGTACATTCTGATCAGAAAATGTACAAACATCAAATCACTGCTCATTGATGCCAACATATCTAAAAACACACTTATTGAAAATCAAACATACCAAAACCCAGAAGGATAGCTGGTGCAACCAGTACCCTGGACCAGTACTATAAACCAGAACCCCATCCCTCAGCTGTTCAAGTGAAGAGCAAAAAAAATTCATTGTTCGCTGTAATAAGCTGATCATAATGATTGGCTTACTACAGTTAGATCTAAATCCCATAGCTCTTCCATCAAGTGCAAAAAAAAAAAAAAAAAAAAACACATGGATATTTATTCTACTGGCACACCAACAAGGTGGCCAGATGCATGACACCCCCCCCCCACCCAGTCATACAGGTCCCATTTCTGAGCCCTGCCCTCAACCCTCCTTCAACTTATTTTATTAAATAAATAAATAGTGCCTTCTTTTAAACTGTAGCAAACTGTTTGCTACAGTTCATACCCTGCCTGCACACTGTACTCATGTTTTAGTTTAAACAAAAAAAACTTCTTTTTAAACTATAGCAAAGTGCTTGATACAAATG
Source organism: Protopterus annectens (assembly GCF_019279795.1). NCBI lineage: Eukaryota > Metazoa > Chordata > Ceratodontiformes > Protopteridae > Protopterus > Protopterus annectens. Next base: position 732,508,992 of record NC_056743.1, read on the forward strand.
TAGCAAACAATTCCTATAGTTTGTTCGCTGCCTGCATGGAGCACTACAGTGCTCAGATTTTAGTTAAAAAAATTGCAGCAAACTGCTTGCTACAATGTAGCAAGCAGTTGTTACAGTTTAGATCACACACACAGTGCTATAGTGCTCAGGTTTGACTGCAAATGACACCAGCTTTCAAAGCCAGTATTGGATTAAAGAGATATCAGGACTGGCTGATCATAACCCCAACACTTTGCACTCAAGGTAGTTGCCACTTTTGCCTCACCCTAACTATACTACTGCCAAAACACAAAAAGGTCACAAAAAGAAAACTCTTTCCTTGTCTTATTTTACAAGGAAAACCCTACTATCATATTCAGACCAAACTTATCTCACTTGTGATACTGTTACACAAAAAGGTTTTGTAAGGTAAGGAGCACTGTTAGGTTAGTAGTAGGGGTAGGGACAGTGTTAGAGTTCGAGCAAAGCTCCACTGCACCACCTTACTAATGCCTGCTAACCCTAAGCCAGACTCTAACTCTTCCCCTGTCCCTAACCCTAAATATGCACCTTACATTAGAAAAACCTTTTCCATAACACTATCAACACAAAACAGACTCAAACATATATCAAATGCAGCAACACACATGTATAACACTAATCTATCCCTTTACTTAGGTATTACTCTAATTCTAACCCTCAAACACATGCATAACACTACGTCTATCCCCTTACTGGCACTTAGTTTAACTGAACACTCAAAAGGTCATGCACACATGTTTAACCCCTAAAAGAAATCCCACTTACCTGCCCAAAACTGCTCCCATTGATGAATGCAGAGTTTAACCAACAGAACAATCAACAACCACTCAACTACTTTGTCAAGCACAACACACATATTTGAAAAAATGGCATTCAACCACCTCACAGGAATCAATGTACAACTATATATCTATAGGTATCTACAGTATATTAGCAAATTTACATTTTACTGAAATGTAAATTTGCTAATATAATTACATGAAAGTGCGTTTTATCAAAAACGCACTTTTGCATAATAAAGTTTACAAAATAGAGTAGTAATGGGGATGCTGATTGAAAACATGCTGTTTGCATGTTATATTAGTTGTACATCAACGGTTAGTGTTGATGTACAACTAATGGGACTTTTACTGAGATCGTAGTACAGTGGGGATGAGGGAATATTCTCTTTTCCTCAACGTAGTGCAATCTCGGAGTGAGAATATTTAAGTAGGGGAGTGTGGGGGGCACAGCCCCCCACATGGGGGGTGCAGGGGGGCTTGCCCCCTGGATAAAAGTGTTTTTAGTATTTTTTGTGTATTTTTTTGAATGGATTGTCATAAAAGTGCGTTTTCATTGAAACACACTTTCGTGTAAATGCATTCACTGATTTACATTTCGCTGAAATGTAAATTCGTACATAGACAGTAGATCCATATCTATCTATCTATCTACATGTATATCTATCTATCTGTTTATTTATTTATTTTATTTATTTACATTTATTACAGGGTAATGACTGACTGGGCTGAAAGCCCATTTTCAGCAGAGACCCAGGGAGAAAAGCTCCCAGGTAAGCCATGATAGATAAAGTATTATAATGATTTACAACAAGAAGCAGAAAGTTAAACAAGGTTAAACAACACTAAGAAAAAATAAATACAATGTTAAATAAAACAAGATAAGTAAGAAACTAACATATGAGTGTGCACTAATATATATATATATATATATATATATATATATATATATATATATATATATATATGATTTACTACCAAATTTCAGAGTTTCAAAACTTCAAATTTCTTATGGTCAAGATTATAAGATCAAAGTTTTGAAACTTTGAAATGTAAGTAAAAAAATAAAAACAAAATGCTAATTAAATATACCAACTCTAAGATCGCACTACAGTGAGGAAAACAGTAAATATAATGTTCCATGCTGTATGGCGATCTCCACTTAAATGGTTTGAAGTTTCAAAACTTCGATCTTATGGTCTTGACCATAAGAAATTCAAAGTTTTGAAACTTCAAAATTTAGAAGTAGACCCGTATATGTATATGTATATGTTTATATTTAAATATACTTTCAACAAGCTTGAACTAGAACAGTGATGACATTCACATCATCAGCAAACGTCTACCAAATGTGCATTCAGTTTAATGTGGAGTAAAGTAAAGAAAAAAATATTTATTTTTCTAGGAAGGCAAACCCCCTCCTCACACTCCCCACGTAGTGGAGTGTGAACCCCATACCCCTGGTACTTATATGTAACATCTCAAAGGAATATTTCCTAAATCCCATTGTCACACATTCTTTCACTAATCCCATTTCTTCATATTTTGCTAATTGCATCTTGGTGGAAAAAACTAACCCAATTCAAAGTTCAAAAATAAAGCCTTTCAATCAAAAAAAACTACACTGTTCATAATTATATATACTCTCAAATATGAAAAATGAGCCACAAACTGCAAGTTAAAGTAAACAAAATAAAAATGAAGAACAATCATCAAGATTCAAAAGATATTTTATTCATCATAGGTGCTTTTGTCCAGTATTAAGATGACCTCATCATACTAAAGACAGCTACTAAAATCTCTATTAAATACCATAAAATTACTGACATCATTTTAAAATTAGCCATTCAATTCACTTCCATTCCCATGAGAAAACCTTTTATTATTGGTGTAAATGTCTACTTTTTTAACTCTGGTTTAATAGAAACAACTTCATTAAGGCCTGGGGCTGGATAAGCACCTACATGTTACTGTCATGAAGCTCACAATCCTGAAGAATCCTGAATCCTGAAAACTATAAAAACTATTACATAGCAGTATTTAGGAAGAATAAAAATACTAATACCTTATATAGGCATATTGTGGAATGCCCCAAACATTTTTTTTAAAGTTCATTGTAATATACGAAGTTAAAAAAGATGTGCAAGGTTATATAACTGAAGATCATGTGAATAAATGTGAATTAAAATGGTAGCTTAAATAAGATACCATGAATTTTATTGAATGAATGTTGTTTAATCAATCCATTGTTAAAGTTAACGTTTCTGGAAATATCAGTGGCTGAATTTTAGAATTTATATGTTTTTAAGGGAAAACTATTTCATTACAGTTATATCAGCTTTCATAATAGTTTTTATAGTTTCACCTAATTATATATTTAATGATTGTCAATTAGATTTTAACTGAATGTATTGGATGGTAGTAACATGTGATGGTTTTTATTTACATTATTTAAAGGTATTTTAATAAATGCTTCCAATTCTAATGAATTTCCTGTATATGAGGGATGAAAATGCTTAACTATGAATAAAACTGCGAACTTTACCTCTGGCTTTTTTGTTGCGATTGCAATTTTTGAAGTTGGAATTGTGGTTGCTTTGCTATCACCTACAGAACTGTGAGCTTTGTGGTTTGCTGTTTATTCCTGGTTTTCAGTTTGTTTCTTAAATGTCACTGTCATCTAATTTCCTGTCTATGCACTCTGTTTTTCTAAATCTCTCCCCACCATCAACTTTAACACTCTGTATAATTTTAAAACTGAAGTTTTAAAATTCTGTGCTTTAAATTGAATGTCTGTGTAGAGCATTATAATTATTTTTGCATTTTAATGCATATAAAGTATGCCTTATTCTAAGAGATAATGTGTATGTATTTTGCTGTACATAAAATGCCACAGAGATCTCAGAAGTAGTTAAATAAACCACACAGCAGCATTATAATGTACCTTCCTATACAAATATCTACAATCCTTTTGGTTAAAAAGTACCTTTGTAGTTAAAAAGACTTGTATATTCATTTCACATCAAAAACTTGTTTAAATGACAAACTCTTCTTAAAAGAAAAGATGAGACATAATCTCACTGCTTTCCATATTTGCTTGAAGACTCTTCTAGTTTTGTTTAATCATATTAATAATTTCCAGATTGTGCACTGAATAATTCACAGTTATTCTCTTTGTACTGATTTCATCAAAGTAAGATTCTAAAACTTTTTAAATAAAAATTGTGGGTTTGTAGTCATTGTCTTGTTTTTCTTCTTCCTTCTTGCTCTCTATAATATTATATGGGTAATTACTATTGAAAATCATTTATAAATAATCTTTTTTTTTATATTTCCTTATACTGTAAAGTATTTCTAATAAGTCTGCTAGCTCTTGCTATTGCACTTTTAGCTCTATTGTTATTTAAACATGTTGGCTGCATCCTGTTGTAGTGCAAAAACATTTGTGTATCACCTCCTATCTAAACATTCTGCTCTGCAAATTATTTGTTAGTTTTAGTCAAACTTAAATACAAAAATCTTATGCTGTCTTTGTTGTGTTGCACCTTGAATTTTAAAAATGAACAAGACGTATTTCATTTGTAAATTAATTTATCTAACAATATTTCATCACCTTCCCATATTAAAAAAGATCAATGATAAAATTAAAATATAATTTATATATCTATAAAATTCAGAATAATATATATTGTGTAATATCCAACATGTCGTAAGAAGATTTCCATAGTTAGGGTCTATTATGGCATCCACAACTATGGCCAATTTCTGTCTATAGAGCTTCCTATAAAACCCAAAACCAAATCTTAGCACAAAATATACACTTCTTATTAAGTACATCCTGTCATTTTTGTACTTTTCAATGTCTCTTAATCATTGGTCTAAAGTACCACATATCCTGAAAAAACAGACATCAGATGGATACATAAATAAGTGCATGTTGAAGAAAAGTGATTTTTATCCTATTTTGAATCCTAATTTAAGTATGTTTGAATCAGCATGTCATAAGGATATGAGGAAACTGTTCATAAACATGTTAACAAAAAATATGCATTGTTTAATCTTCATGCTGAAGAAAAAAAGTATATGGAATCAGAAAATATTAATAATTTTATGAGAGTGAATAAAGTTGGTGCTCTAGTAATTATGTTCATAGGTTCATAGGTTCATAGGTAGGTGCTAGGCTATCGGCCCAAGGGCCTACACAAGCCTAGCCAGAAAGGTTCCATAGCTTACGCCACACAAGAAAGTTATTTTCCTGTGCCACTGTCCAGAAGAGACACAGAAGTGATCCCCGGGGTGTATTTCTTATTTCCCTTCCACTCATCAAGATTTTTCTTGAAGAGTGCTAATGAAGAACTTTGCTTGACATAGATGGGTAGCTTGTTCCAGAGTATAGGAAGACTTTGGGACAGGAATCTATCCCTCCAGCATGTCCTGTTCATTGTGGTGACAAGGTTTAGGTCCCTAGAGCATGTAGCTCAGAGGGATTGGGATTTCTTTAGGTGTAGCATGTCCAACAGCTCTGGGTTTGACATAGCTTTATATGTTAGGCAGAGATCACCTCGGAGTAGGTGATATGCTATTGAGTAAAGCTGGAGTTTTTTGAGGTGGTCAGTGTAGGGCATTTGTTTGAGGACAGTAATCCTCTTTGTGAGGTACTTCTGTGGCATTTCCAGCTGCTGCAGATGTCTTGTGAGGTACATTCCAAAAAGGCCATTGTACTCTATAATGGGTCTAATGAGTGACGAGTAGAAGGGAACAATGACCTCATTTTTCCTGGATGAGAACCCTTTTATGATGAGGTGTGCCATGTAGAAGGAGTTCCTGACTACTGTGGTGATGTGACTATCAAAGGAGAGACTACTGTCCACTTGGGTCCCAAGGTCTCTTATCACACATTCGGTGTTAAATAGATTGCTGCCTATGTGGTAGTTCATGGGTACAGAGTTTTTACCAAAGGGGATGACACTGCACTTTTTGGCATTGAGCTTGAGGCCATGACTCTGACACCAGGCATCTGTCTCAGTGAGGGCCTTCTGTAGGATGTTCACATCATTTGGGGACTTCACTATGGCTCCTAGTTTTCAGTAATCTGCAAACTTCATTAGCCAGAGGCCTTCTGTGTTAGCCAAAACTTCAGAGAAGTAGATACCAAACAGGAGAGGTCCCAGGACGGAACCCTGTGGTACTCCACTTGTCACTGCTTTGAGGTCTGATTTGGAGTCTGCAACTTTTACAGTGTGGGTTCTGTCAGTGAGCCAGTTGGCAACCCATCTTGTGACGTAGGGATTTATACCTAGTTGAGTGAGTTTAGCTATAATTCCAGAATAGGGGATAGTGTCAAAAGCCTTGGTGAGGTCAAGATAGGCTGTGTGAACAACCTTACCCATGGCTTCGGTGACTACCTCAAAGAAGTCGATCAGGTTCAGGAGGCATGATCTGCCTTTCACAAACCCGAACTGGGTGGGATCCAGAGTTTGGAGGTTACCAATGTCTTTGTTTATGAGTTCCATGATGATTTATTCCATGGCCTTGCAGACCAGGCACGCCAGGCTAATAGGTCGATAGTTAATCATGTGAATGCTATAAACCAACAGTTATTAAATGTCTGTTTGACCTCCAAGTTGTAAGCCTGAATACTTTAAACAAAACATACAAAGCTATTAACTATAAATATTGACACTATAGCTATTATTGTTATATATTTTTTTCAGGACATATCTTGGATGGTGTGTTAGATTTTCTAGTAGTTATTCTTTGGCATAACTTTAGTGTAACTAAACCAGACCATCTGCATTCTGATGGGTCAAGCATGGTCTTTATTGGACTTTGAGCTCAAAAGCCTGCAGAAATAAGACCCACATACAGAACTTGGCATTCTCATCCTGATGTCAATGTAAACTGACTACAAGAACATAATCCACTACAACAGTGAATTCCCTCCCTAACAGATAGTTCCTTATATAACGATGTGACCACTTGATGGCTAGGCATTTTTTTGTAAGTCACAAAACACCTAGCCTCTGTTCACCTAGCTTTGACCCGATGATACATATTGTATGTTGCTCTCTATTAAATGTTTATGAGAACGTTGCTACTAACCTGTTCTCCAGTGCATCTGTATAGACTATGGTTTAAAAAAGTCAAAATAAGCTAACATATGCCCTGAGAATAACATTTCACTGAGCTGCCTAAAAGCAGTGTTTGGTTCTGCTGTTCACTGTCCACTCAAGAGCATCTATTTCTTGGTCAGATGTTTGAGAGGGCATGCTATCTCTGCAAAATGCAATAGAAACTTATGATAACACCCTGCTAAGCCCCCAAATCCCTCACTTTTTTAAAATTCTATGATAAACCATTCTCTTCTGCCTTTCTTTAGGTGGTTTAGCCATTCTTCTCTCTATAACATACATGAGGCAATTTAATCTCTGTCATACATTCCTTTCTCTTAGAGGCACTCTGTTAGCCCTGCTGTACCCTAGCTAGATGTGAGTTGCAATCCTCGTAATGTATAATAACATCATCTAGGTATGCTGAAGCATAGTTGGTGTGGGGTGTTGAGACTCCCTTCATTCATCTTTGGAGACTACTACACTGTAACAATTCAATTGGTGCGGAAAACCTCTTTTCCTTAGTATTAACTGTTAAAGGGATATTCCAGTAAACTTTCACTGTGTCTACAGTACACCATCCCTTATATTAACTAATATGTCATAGACACAGGGTAACTGTCAAATTTTGAAAAGCTGTTAAACTTCTAAAAAGGAGCCTTAATGCTGTGTTTTGATACTAATATTGTGGGGGTATTCCACTCACTTTTGGACTCCTGAATTACCTATTTAGTTGCACTGGTCTTCATTGATTTGCCAGAAGACAACAAATTCTAAGAGGAACAGACCAAAAATCTGGGAAAAAATCTGAAGATTCTGCGAAAATCTGGACAGTTGAGAAGTATTTCCTTAGCCAAAACATTTCCTTAATTCTTCTGCTTCTTCTTGTACTGCCTTTCATTATGCCTGGGGCATTTGATAGATTTTTAAGTGAGCATTCATTACTGGACTAGTCTCAATATTGTGTTGAATCTAGTTTGTTCTGCCAACTAGTTCTGAGTAGTTCTGAAAAGCTAGTACAAAAATGTGTCACAGTGGGATTTAGGAAATGTTCTTTCCCCTCCATGGTGCACCTTTGATTTGGTATGTATAAGTAGCAGGTATATGGGGGTCATAACAGAAGTTCTCTTATTTATTTGTGTGGCTTAGACAATATATATAATTGATCTGAACTACAGGCACAAATGTCAGTTTTCTTTCTCTACCAGATTCACTAGTCTCTACAGCTAAACTGCCAAAAATTTGTAACTCCTTCACCAATTTTCAAAACATTGTTAGAGAAACATAAGGACACTGCTAATGTGATAAGCACTACACCACAGAACAGCCACTAGGCAAGCGATCATAAGAGACCTAGCCATAAACACCATTTAGGATCATAGGTTCAGAGGTGTGTACTAGGCTAATGGCCCTGGGGCCTTTACAAGCCTAGCCATAGGATTACCCTGGCATCATGCCACCTGACCTTAATTTCCAGTGCCACTGTCGAGTAGAGCCACTGGAGTTATCCCCGGGGTGAATTTTCTATTTCCCATCCACTCATCAAGATTTAACTTGAAGAGGGTCAGCGAGGTACTCTTCTTGACATATATAGGAAGTCTATTCCATAGCATGGGCAGTCTCTGGGTTATGAACCTGTCCCTCCAGTACTTTCTGTTGATTGTGGTAATGAGGTTGAGGTCTCTGGAGCGTGTGGTGCAGAGGGATTGGGATTTCTTTAGATGTAGCATTTCTAACAGAGATGAGTCAGACATGGCTTTGTATATCAAGCAGAGATAGCCTCTAAGTAGGCAATATGAGACAGAGAATAGTTGGAGTTATTTGAGTCTGTCCATCTAGGACAAGTATTTAAAGCCTAGGATCCTCTTTGTGAGGTACTTTTGTGGCCTCTCCAGTTGTTGTAGGTGTCTAGTGAGGTACATGCCAAATGGGGCATTGTAAATTATTGGCCTAATGAGGGAAGAGTAGAGGGAGACAATGACCTCTTTCACAAGAGATACACAAACTTCAAAGTTCTTGTCACCCTTTATGAGTACTGAATAGTGCCCACCAAATCAAGCAGAGATATTCATAACCCTGGCACAAGTTTATGTCTGCCCATTAAGTCATCAAGACTAGCCGTAAAGGCATACAAAGTTGCACTTTGCTTGACCTGTAGTGGTAACTTCTTCCATAGGCTGAGAACACATTGAGTTGGGAAACTGTCCCTCTATTGAGTCTTGTTTATTTATTGGTGTAAATTTAGGTCCCTAGTATGAGTGTTTGTAGAGTTACTGTTTTTACAAAGATAAGAGGTCAAATATAATTGGTTATTTCATAGCTCAAAAAGCAAGACACAGGTCAACACAGAGCAGCTGGTAGGCTACTGAGAATAAGGAGAATTATGCTAGTATATTGGAATAGTTGAAAGATTTATTTTTGGCTACAAACTTTTACAGAGAAAATAATTATGATAAAAGCATTAAGGGTCACTTTACAGAGTGACATGCACAGAATTAAATGCATAACCTTTAGTTCTGATTTATTAACTAACTTCCAAAGTTTACTAAGACACTCCTGAAGTGGCTGAGTGTATATTAGACAGGAATAAAGAGTATTTTGGGGCTTACAGATAAGTGGGGGAAAGAATGCCACGAGGAAAATATTCTTGTTGAGACTATTAAGGCTGATGTGGAAGAGTTACAAGTGTTCTTAGGATGAAAGACTTTTAACATTATAGCCATAACCGAGACATGAAGTTACGAAACATATCTCTGATTCACAGGAAGTAACCTAAGTCTGTAATGGGAACAAGTCTCATAAATAGAGACAATGGGAAATTACATAAAAAAATGCTGTCTTGCATTACACTAAGACTTTACAGAGTTCTTTACAAAATTTCAAGCACAGCATAGCTCTACTAAGATGCCCACTTGAGATTTCCTCAAGTTACAGTGTGTCCTATGGTCTCATTGCAATTTTACAGTTTTCTACAAATTAAAAGCTTCCTGTAATACCATTTCTACCATAATGTACATTAGTTTATGTACTCATGACATTTTCCTACTAGCTAGACTAGTTTGCCAGCTGCTTTATAATAAGTTGATTTTCAACACTATAAGAAATTAGCAATAATTACTAGTTTAAACCTCTTGCTCACTTAAGGACATGCCCAATAAAATTTTCAGTTCAACTTCTTCTACTGTATGAGGCCTTTTGGAAACCCTGATATGCTGCTCCATATAACATTTTTTCCTCCATTTCATTATATACAACCAACATACTGCAGACTTTGCCAGTTTGATAAAATATTATGGAAAAAAAGTCCCTGGTGACATTTTCAATAGTTTGCACGTGTGTGTGTGTGTGTGTGTGTGTGTGTGTGTGTGTGTGTGTGTGTGTGTGTGTGTGTGTGTGTGTGTGTGTGTTTGTGTGCGTGCATGTGTGCTGCTTCAAAAAGCATCCAGAATATGGAAAGAGCTAGTGTCGCGCATGATCGAAGCATATGTTTGTGCATCACATGGAAACCCTCCCTAGTACTGGATATCACAAAACTGCAACATCTATCTATCTAGCGTTTCTGTTTGTACTTCTTCAAAAAAGAAATCAAAATAAAGTTAGCTCCAGCACAAACTTCAGCCCAAATATCAGGTTGCTCAAATGTTCTGAATATATACATACATATCGTTATACATAATCTGGCAGTTGGGTTAAAGGATTAAAGAGCTGTTAACGAGTTATTTTCTGTGATCCAGTTGTGGAAGGTTTGATTCCCTCAGCCTTTACTACCTAAGTACGTGACTCTGAGCAAGTCAGAAGGTTCACGGAGATCAGTGCTGTACAGCTGAAAACAAATACAAATAAATAAATTATGTATTGCAGGTAAATAAAAGATTCAACTTTTACTGAATGTCATTGGTTTTGTAAAAAGCAGTTTTAAGTTATGCAGTGAATGTTTTGAGAGGGTCAAAACTGTTTCTAGTGTATTACTGCACAACGAGGTTTCTTAGATTCTTTTATGATACTGTTATATGGTTTCATTTATCAATAAACTTACTATGCATGACGAAAAATATATTATTTCTGCCTGTATGACAGAAATAAAGATCAGGAGAAAGGTAATACTTTGGATGATGGAAAAATGCTAAAAACAGTAGGTGGAAAGTAGGAGTGAAAGAACTGTCGACAAATTTAGATCAAATGCACAGATGTAATGAATATGAATGACGTCCCAACTATTTTTCCAGATAAATGTGCTGAGTAAGGAGTTAGGCAAGAAAAGCAAGTCAGAGATGATGCAAAACATGATAGACAGATATGCTGTGACGGCCCATATTAAACTGATTTTATTGAAGGAACTACACCTTCAAACAGGGAAGGGAATACATGAAATATCAGAGTAACAAATAACCAGAAAGCTTGGCATGTTGCTATAGTGGGCCTACCAGCCTATGACAGTGATCGCAGAACAGTCTGGGTCCAAGTTAAGGCTGAAGATAAATTTATCTCTACTGTGCTGAATATTTTGAGAGAGAATTTTGATAAAGTAAGGGCAATAGTAAAGGATATATTTGATTATCTAAGTAGGGATACCATATAGCAGAAGCAAATGGTTATAAAAGAAATGCTGCAATGTAAGTAAGGTCACTTCAAATGCGAGGAAAATATATATTGCAGGAACACTATTGCAAAATAATGAAATGTTAATTGCAATCACTGTGTTTTATTGTCCACTGCAGTCCTTTCTTTCACCTACAACAGTAGAAGGTACTGTGATGAAGAGTGCACATACAAGGCCTCATGTTTGCATACATTGGTTTAAATATGCAGGTTAGTAGTAAAACAGACTGCATAGTTGAGGTATATGCTCCCACTACCCCACATTTATTGAATGATATATTTTTCATCATTTTAGATGAGAGCTAGGAAACATGATACTGCTGATTCAACAATTGCCATCATTGGGTGTTGAGTGTTATAAAATTCTTTAATGAGATGTTGCACAGACCTCTATTGTCTTCTCAAAGTAAAAAAAAGCACTTCATTGTTTTATGGTGCAGGTATTTTTATGTGTTTAGGTTACAAAAGGTGTGCATGCTTATGTATACTCTAAAATTAAAAATATAATTATTATCAATATATTTATTGATATTTATAGAAAATAAAGATAAAACTAGACTGGCAATTATAAGACACAAGGAAAATGCATACATCTGAAAATGTAAGACTTTTAAACCTGATACATTATATTAAGAACGTGAACTCTTAATACCATTAAAAAAGATTTACTTTATGTTTTAATGTGACAAATAATGTTTCGTTATAGTATTATTTATGAGGATTTTAGAAACTTCAGAAATAATGCTCAAAACAGAACAGAGCTAATAGTAAATAATTTTGCATACTAGAGGATAAATTTAGCTCTGATGTCAAGCCCCTCTCCCTCCCAAACACTCCCAGATCACATACCAGCATTCATACATTCTCAACTCTCCCTGGAGCAAGTCCTCAAAACACTTTTCAAGGCCAGCAACACTACAGCCTCATAACTTATCAAGATTCCTTCTGGCCATCTTGACAGAGAATACCACTTCTCTGGAATCATCTTCTCTCTGGCTAAAGCAAAATATGTGTCATCAATGTTAGCCTTCAATCAGGGTTTGTATCAGATGGGTGGAGGACTGCAACAGCCACCCCCTGTATAAAGATGGGACATCAACTATCCTGGGATGCTATATACTTTAAGCTTGACCAGCCTCATCTGTAAGGCAATGGAAAGGGCCACTATGGAACTAATAAATAAGGACATAGGCAGCCCACAAATCCTTGACTTGAGCTAGTTCAGTTTTGTGTTAAAGGCAGACCCTGCCTATATAATCTGGTTAACTACTTTGAAAAGATTACTAAAGCATTAGATTAGAGAAAATCTGTACACAATGCATATTTAGCCCTCACAAAAGCCTTCCACACTAACGTCCACTCGAGGTAGTTGAAAACTCATCCAGCTAAATGTAAATTCCTGTCTAACTCATTGGATAGCAAATATTGTCTCACAAATAGAACCTTGTAAAATAGGGTGGGTGGATCTACTGCCTCCAAAAGACCTGTCAGTAGCAATATATCTTAGGGTTTGGACTTGGGACAGTCTTCTTTAGCATTTACTTTTCAGAAGTCAAAGACAATGATATAGGCTAAGGATTGATCATGTTTGCAGATGACTGTAAACCTAGTGCCACTTTAAGCTTTCCAGAAGATTCCAAGATCTGTCAGCAAGGCTTTTCCCAAAGAAAGAGCTTGTGTCAAAGCCACAGCCAAAATTGTGCAAAGCATGACATGACTCAAGTGAACAATGAACTGTCATTTGATCACCACATATTCACTATTGTAAGAAAGTCTATTTTCATTACATAGCATATTAGTAAAGGTATAGTATCCAGGTCCATAGAAATGATCATTCAACATATTCTACTCTCATTAGACCACTCATTTTGTATAATGCCCCTCTTACTGGCATAGGTTCATAGGTAAATACTAGGCCAATTGCTCTGAAGAGCTGTTTTACATCTAGTCATTAACCCCAGGTCTGAATCAAACCCTGTTCCTTGTGTTTATGAGGTAAAGACCTTAACCATTGTGCCAAATCCACCCCTTCAGTTTGTATCTGTCCAAACATCTGATACAACTCAAGTGACCACAATACTTTCTCACTAAGAAAATCTAGTACCTAAATCACAAAAGCTGCATTGATTGTCTTAAAGCCCTGCCCCTGTTTTTGGTATCTTAAAGGCTACTGAGGGACTAACTCTGCCTTGCTTACAGAGCTTGTACAGACCCCATCCTTTCAGATACACTATTCATCTGCAAGTCAAATAATAGTAGAAACACCCCTAAAGAAATTTCAGTCTCTTCTGTTACTTAAATAGAACATGCTAGAAGGATGGACATATCTCACAAGAGAATACATTTTATCTGGAATCATTTTCCTTTCCATGTAAAGCAAAGTATGCCTCTTCCTCTATTCAGCTGTAATATGGATGAGTGGATGGGAAACTACAAGTTCATCCTTTGATTGTCCCTTATGGGGTAAATGTCTGCCTGCCCCAGGATTATTCATAATCATAAAACTGGGGTCTACGGGTTACTCATACTAAAAATACTAAGGTTAGAAACTTATTGGGAAATGCATGGCTAGGTTTCTGAAGATCCTTAAGGATCACTAGCCTACTAAGAAGTACCTATATACCTATGAACAAATACAAATAATAGAATCTAGAGTGATTTTTTTTTCAACCCTAACAATGCAATAGCTGAGGCAACAGCATTGTGCAACTTCTCCTATAAAGAAATGCAGAAAAGATTTCTATTCCCTTTCAAATGTATCAGTGAAATGTATAAAATGTATTTTCATGTTGTATTTGTATCTGAATTTAATCAATAGTTGTATCTGTACGGTTTTATAAATGTGGAGCTTTTCTCCCTGGGTCTCCGCTGAAAAAGGACATTTTGTCCAGTCAAACTTTCCTGGTAAACAAATGTAAAATAAATAAATAAATAAATAAAATATTTTGGAAGTGTAATTCACCATAACATGTTTAAACATATATGGCATCTAATATTAAAAAATGTGCTCTAATTTTCCTGTATTCTGAAGATAATAATAATGATCACACAATAATGACGAGACATTCTGCAAATTGTTTGAATTCTTTAGCAATTTGCTTGAGTGATATAGTCATTTTTTTTTTCATCGTGGATTAGAATGCAAGAGTCTAAATAAATTTGCAACTATTTATTATTAGCTATTTCGTTATTGACATTTCTTTTCAAGATTTAGAAAATTAAATTAACATGGCAACATCATTCTTTAATTAAGATTCTTCTACTTTGAGGGAGGTGATTAAGAAAACATTACCATTGAATATCTATAAGCAAATAAGCATGCTATTTTGTTTGTTTATAAGTTCAGAGTGGATTGTACTGGCAGTCTGAAGTAGTCAATTCCAGTATGACAGCTTTGCTCATGACCCATATAATACCCAGTGCCTAGTGCATGAAAACACAACATTGCTGTTTCCTTAATGCAGCTTAACAGGTGTGCCAGCATGCTCTTTCTATCATTTTCAAAATAGACAGTATGTTTTGAATGGTAGCTGGAGTCAAAAAGGACATTGTTTCAAAAAACAAAACATAAGATTAGCTTGGTGAAGTTTTTGAAAGGAACAGGATAAGTCTGGGGTGTTGCTAACTGATTTGCTGTTTAAAAAGGGTTTATCCAGTATTATACAATGAATGGTAATGAAACATAAAGGAGAAGATGCCTAAATAAGATGAATTTCCATTCTTCAAAATTTAGAACACCCAGAGTTCCTATAATACTTTGAACCAGTGACACTTGGTATTAATCCACAAAGAAAACCTTACAAAATGAATACAATAACTAAAATTACAATGCCTAAACTGAAAGATCCAACCATAAAGTAAGGTGAATGAAATGTGTGAGAGTGTGTATGTATATATGTATGTATATATTTACATATATCTATATATGTATCTTATACATATGTATAAATATATATATGGGTCTCCTTCAGTTTGTCAAAAGTACACTTCATTGACAAACAGAAGGATAAGCCCACTTCCATGAAAGTGCACTACATCGAAAGCGCACGTTCGCGAATGCTGATTTGCCGAATTACTTTACAGTGGAGATAAGGGAATATATCCTTTTCCCCACTGCAGTGCAATCTCGGAGTTAGTATATTTAAGTTGGGGGGTGGGGGATGTAGCCTCCCACATGGGGAGTACAGGGGAGCTTCCCCCCTGCATAAATGTGATTTAGTTGTTTTATATTTATTTTTTTTTCTGTTTGTTTTTTTTTTCATTATTTTGTGTTTCGCAAAAGTGCATTTTCGCCAAAGTGCACTTTCGCAAAACTGAGTTTGAGGGTTTACATTTCAATGAAATGTAATTTTGATTAATCAACTTAGATACATATATATATATATATATATATATATATATATATATATTTTTTTTTTTTTTTTTAATTATATATCTATAGCTATTTGTCTATATCAATCCATCTGTCACACCTTTTTGCCATTTTAACATGAGAGGTTGGGGTGTCGTTTCAGCAGTGACAATTATCTCCAGAAAGGTCCGCACTGACTGAACTGATGGATGAGTGTTGTCCTCTGAGCTGATCTGGCATCTATTATTGGCCCTGATTAATGGGTTGATTAGACCTCTCTCAATACAAAAACAGAAACTGTGAGAGAAAAAAGCCAGCTATCAATGTGGATAAAATTCTGTCCCTGGTTTCTCAGTATACTGCCTGAATATCAGCAAAGAAAGAATCTGGAGAAAGTGAGAGAAAATCAACTACAAAACAAAAAATCTAGTGCAGAAGAGCCTTGCATCTGTTCATAAAAAAGTTCAACTTTCAGTTTTATTACAGGATGGCTTCCACTCATTTAGATGAAAAAATAAATCAGATGTACTCGTATGTGTTTAAAATAAGTATGACATTGGAAGAATGTATAAAGTCAAATGACAAATGACTGGAATGAATCAACAAAGTTTCAAGTAGCTATTCAGGTGAGGTGATAAAACTGCAGAAATCAGACACTGAAATGAAGGAAAGACTGCCTGAATATGTAGCTTCTTGAGAAGAACATTTAGAATACAGAGCACATAGAGAAAACCTAGGATTTTATGCTGTATCAGAGAAATGGGAGGAAGAGATTGCATTAATTTTATAAAAATGTAAATAAGGAAATGGACAAGAATGCTACAGTAGATTTGTTAATTGAAAGAACACAACATGTGTATGCTCTAAATTTAGCTATGAGGAAGCAGCAAAGGCTTACATTAATAAAAAAGCAATCATGCCAGCAGAGAGAGATGCTCTTGACAAGGGGAAATATTAAAAACAGAGGACACCAATGTTTTGTGGAAAATAGTTCATCAATGCACAGCAGACAGAAGAGAAGTGAGTTTACTCATGCAATCAGGGTATGTCATGTTGAGAGGCAGGTGTGAGATTCAAGTTTCTCTGCTTCTCATTCTTTTGACAATAGCAAAGCCTATAGAGAAAACTTGCCAGTACATTTTCCATTATTCCAAAAGAAAATGATTTAGTGAAAGAACAAATATAAGGAGCTAACTAGCATCTTGTACTTGAAACAGAAACCAGTATTGGGTGGATGAGATGATGAGGAAGAAGACCAGCAATAATATGGAATTAAGAAATACGTTGAATAATTTCCATAAGATGCAGTTTGGACATGAGAACTGTGTCTCTGAAAGAAGTGGCCAAAAAGACTCAGAGTTTGTGGACTGTGCTAAAGTGGTGAGAGGACTCTAAAGTATACTTACCATTTTGTCATTAATGTTAATAAGTACAATGAAGGGACTGAAGATGTAAATGCTAGTAATAAAAATGTTTTGTTCTTAGTAAAATGTGTATAATAAGTATATTGAAGTAAACTGCATGTTATACTGAAAAGTAGTTCTGTGTAGTATGTAAAGGTATCTTAAATGTGAGCTAGGAGTCACATCAATGACTGTTGTTTCTGCAGGTGATATTAAAGAAAATAAATTTTTTAAAGAACAGTTTTATTAATTTAACATATTTAAAATATATACACAGAAATGAATTAATTCATCCTCACATATTGTTATACAGTGATAAGAATGCATTGAATCATCAAGGTAATCTTATACAATTGATGCACTAAGAGTCTTGGTATTTCACTAGCAACATTTCAAGGTTATCCCAAACATTAAAAGTCTTAGTATGATTTGTAGATCATATTCTGATAACTTCTTTTTTACATAGTATGCTGTTAAATTAAAACAATTCTTTGAATGTAGGAACTGAGTTTGATTTCCAATTTTTTTGTAATGACTTTTCTAGCAACTGCCAAGAGAGCACAACATATTTTCTGCTCTTTGGCTTTTACAGATACAGGAAGAAGAGCATTCATTAGTATTGCTGACCCAGCTGAAGAATCATTAGTATTACTAATCTAGCTGAAGAACAATTATCAGACCACAACCCTTTAAAAAACATACTTATCTCTTCCCAATATACTTTATTTTTTCACAATCCATAAACATGTATTCAATCAGCGTCTACCTCTTTACTACATTTCCAACAAACTGAATAAGTCATTTTACTAAGCTTAAAAATTTTATAAGGGGTAACAAGCATCCCATGTGCATATTTCCACATAAAAACATTCCAGTATAAACTTGAAGAAGTTTGGCTTACTGATTAAAGTAACACATTTTTATTCTTACCATCTATTGAGTCACCCAATCCACTATCTAAAATGTTCCAGAATTTTGCATTGAAATTATTATTATTATTATTTATAATTAACTTACATAGCTTTGACAAGCTTCCATTGTATGTCAATCTACCTTTGATAGCAGCATTCATACATTCATATAATGGGAAAATAGTGATATGTTTCTTTGTCCCCTTATATTATTGATAAATTCATTTAATTTCTCACTGATGGATAATATGAACTGCTTAGCAGATTCATCCAACTTATATTTTGTCATTAAATATTGTGGGGACTTTTCCTTTTTCAAAGCAAACAAACCATAACAGTAATCCATTCCTTTTTAGTAGATTTGTTTTAACAGTTGTTTTGAGTTTACTTAAGTCTAGAGGTATTTGCAATAGGAATGCACAAACATTTGCATTTTGATAATAATAGAGTTTTAAAAACACAATTGATTTCATATATGAAGAGTCTAAAGATTAAAACGAGTTTCCTTCTAAGGTAAATTTTGTTAACCAGATGAAAAGATTATTACATATTTCTAATGTATCATCTTTAATAAACTTAAATAAGAAACAGTAGATGACTTGTAATAGACCACTGTGGAAGAACAGCAATTAGATTAATTCAAGGGGCCTACAAAAAGTCATCAGATGCAATGAGGATGTATAAACTGAGAAAGGGATGGTTTTTCATTGACTAGTATAAGTTTAGTCTATCCAGAGTATAATAGGGTTTAAACTTGCAGCAATAGAATAAGATTCTACATCTGGGAAGCTAATACCACCACAATCCTATAATCCCATATGATTTCTACAAGCAATTCTTGGCTTTTTAGGATACCATAAGAATGAAGTTAACATATTTTCCATTTTTCTTTAAAAATGTTTTTTGTCAGGCAGTAAAGCTATTGAATGCAATATATATATAATATTGGGTAATGTAGCCATGTAACAAGTATTAACCTATCCTCAAAAGGGGGGAAAACATTCCATTTTTTATAAGAAGTAGCACTTCTTCAATTACCTTTTAAAAATTATTATTATAACATTAATCACATCTTGATAGATTTTTATTCCTAAATATTTTAGTTATTTTCCTTCTCAATTATATTTATCATTAAACTTGCTATCTAGTAATTGATTTTACACTAAAATTTCATTTTATTATTATTAAATTTCAGTAATGATACTTCTTGAAACTTTTCCATTTCCATATCTATTTCTTCAATCAAATAATTTAAATCTCCTGTTAGTAAAATATCTCCTGCAACCAGTTGCATTTTAGATTGACAATCTCTATTATTTGAGAAACCGTCAATTTTTTCATTGCTTCTTATACTGTTAGATAAAGGTTTGATAACTAATCCAAATAGTAAAGGGGGACAAGGACACCCTTGTTTTGTGCCTTTGTTTAAAGTGAATCCTTGAGAAATGTAAGATCCAATTTAAACATATGCTTTGGGGCCTTTCTACAAGTTTTTTAATATTCCAATAAAGTATTATGGAAACACAGCTCTTCTAAAGTTTTAAACAAGCAATTCCAATCTACAGAACAAAAACCTCTCTCAATATCTAAGGAAATTATGGCCAATTTCTTGTTCATTCTCTTCACTAAATTATTATTATATTATTGTACATTAATCTATTGACTATAAATCCTGTTTGATCTTTATTAATTAAATTATCTACTATATCTGTTAATCTTGTGACAAAAATGGAAGTAAATATTTAATAGTCTACATGTGATAATGAATTGGTCTATATAAGGAGACTAACATTTATCTTTTCCTTGCTTAAGTATAAGTGGAATTACAGAAAATTTCCATGTGAGGGGAATTATTTTGAGGCTCTAAATTATCCTGAAAATTTCACTCAGTAATTCTAAAACATTTAATGGGAACAGGCTATATAATTCCATACTTAAACCAGCTATCCCTGGAGCTTTACCACCTTTACCTTTTTAAAGCTTTTTTAACTTCTATCAGGGTAATAGGCTTATTCATCTGAGACATTTGTTGGTCATTAAGTTTACTAGTAGCATTTTTCTTTAAATAATTGCCAGTTTTGTAAAACTAAGGATTATTATTTATCTTTATTAATATTTCCATGGAATATTTTTGAAAATATTAAGCATTCCTCTATATCCGCAGTAAGCCTATTAATGTGAGAATTTCAGATATTATTGATTGGTGCCTTTTTGCCTAACATCTTTCTTCTGTTAGCTACTTTATGTCAATTTTTTGAAGTCATCGCATAACTGTGCAATTTTATTTTTTTAAAGCTATCTCCACTTTATGTATTAAAACTGATATATTTTCATAAATGTTTTAATGACTTTAGTGTTGTCTAATTCCTTTGCTTGTTGTTCAAACCTCACTTTGTATATTTCATATTCTATTTCTAACAACTCTTTATCCCATTCTTTACATTTTATTACTAGCCCATCTTCCCATTCTATCTTTAATATGCATTTTTAAGGAGTGTCATAGCATGATTTTACTACCCTGACCATTATCATTCAAAGATAAAAAAAAATCTCGATTTGTTCCTTAAGGTAACTCTTAAGCTCTTTTAATTTCATCATATATACTGGGATTCTATAAATAATATGAAATTTCCTTATATCCACTACTATATTAATACTTAGTGCATTATGATCAAATACAGCACAAAGAATAGTTTTAAAATAATTTACTTTATTGAGTAAATCTATAAAGGAATAAATCCTATCAATTCTTATGTGTGTTCCATGCACATAAGAATAATGAGTGAAGAACAATAACTTATCTTCTCCTTTTACTAGTAAACCAATTAAATTATTAATTCATCGACTTAGTGCTTTAACTGATGGCAGTATTTTAATTTTCCTCTGTTCACTTTTATTTTCTATACTAGATATGTAGTTACAATTCCCTGCTAAAATTATGATCTTTAGCCACTCTTCCATCTATTCCAGGGATCCAGTAAAAATTAGAGTAGATTATAGAGTTTGCCATTATATTTAATTATTACAAATGTGTACATTCCTTTGGGATCATTGCTGGATCATTAATGGATTCAATGACCTTAGGCATTACAGAAAATGTTCTCCAAAGTATAGCAGTTTCTCTCCTATTTTTGTTAAAAGAAGCATATGATAACATTTCATGACCTAAGTTATTTAAATATTGTATAACTTTAGCTACCAAGTGAGTCTGTTGCAAGAATATAATGTTTCCTCTATTTAATTTTAGATATATTGTTAATGATTTCCTTTTGTTGTCATTATTTAGTCCATTTACATTAATAGATAAATTAAAGCTATCCATAGAGTGTATTTAAAATGGTTTCTTTTAAAATATAATATGACACATTTATCCACCATATTAATTTAATTTAATTATATATAAGATTATGATGCATTCGCCCAACACTATCTTAATATTCCAGATGTTTTTAAATTATTACTTTCTACAAACTAGGCTACTAAAATTCACAAATAAAAACAGAGACAAGTCTACAACTATAACAGTATATATTGCTAATAAAACACAACCTACCATGGATATCAAAGTTACCCATTTGCCTATTGAATAGTCAAACTACTATACTATCACTCTACCTAGCAACACCTAAAAATTTATCAAAAATAGTCAAAAACTACGATGACTTACAAATAATTAATATAATATTATATGTAAGTCAAAATAATAAGAGACTATTGATTTAATTATATATTTTGCCATTTAAAACTATTCCCCTCATTACAACATACATATTTAATAATCTTCTTCTATTAATCATAGGTATTAAATAATCCAACAAATATTATAATATATACTTATTTATATTATAGTAGTATAAATTACTCATTTAATATTCCTAAATTATTCACTCATTCAATGTTATTATAACTAGATCTCTAAATAAATAAGTCTAACAAACTGAGACCTGAAGAGATAAAGACATCTGTAAAGTTACAGGTCACAGGTAATCTTATCATGCTAAACTATAATACATAAAAGAGACCAATGTACGTATATATTTATCATGTCAAAAGACACACACATACTTTGTAGCTGTAACAAAAGCTCTGAATTAGTTTTTAAGGTGCAAGTGTCTATATTTCAAATTTTTGTAACACTTATAACATGTCAGATATCAAAATATTTAAAAGTTTGTTAGCTTATTAAGCTACTTCATAAAAATATGTACATTACTGAGGTTAAAGAAAATGTCTTAGTCTTTCAATGGAGCCAACAAATTGCAGTTTTTAATGTATTCAAAAGTTACAAAGTGGTCAATTCAAATCCCATTCTCATTTCCTAGATTCAAACATATTGAAAAATATACTTTGATTTCTATCCAAATAGATGTAGCAATTCAGCAATAAAACATCAAGTTTCAGCTTTGACTTATGAAATTAATTATTTGAGGTAGTCTTAGTGAATCTAATAACATACATGTAAAAAGCTTCAAAGTTCACTTGACTAAACTTCAAATTTCAGCTTTCAGATTATTTTAAAATGTTTTATATGATTTTCTATAAAATTATAAGAGATCCTATACATTTACATTTCTGTCATATGCAGGTATATGTAATAGACATCTTTCTTAAAAAGAAGTTCATTTCAATATATTTTTCATTCTTATTTTCCCACTTGTAGTCTACCTTATTCTATGTATCTTGTATTTCTAAAATCTCCAATCAAAGAGCTATTTAATCATCAGCTCTCTATTCGAGATTATGGTATGTGTACATATTTCTTACTTTTCTGATGCTGCTCTTTTATTAATCTTCCATATTAATTATTGTATTCCTTGTGTATATGCATATTATTCATAAGATGTTTGTTCTTATTAATTCTAATATTACAAGCAGTCTTGACTATATATAAAATAATTCCTGCTTATTTAATTTAAATATGTATTTTTAGCCATTGTGAATTGTTGTTATGATCTAAGCTTTGCATACTGACATCAGAATTTAGCTACATGTGAAAATGACAACTCAGCACACAGCAGCTGTAATTTTCCTCTGTAAGTTTCTCATTCTTTTAAACTCTTTTAAGCTGTTCTAATCAGCAACATTTAACTTAATACTTCTTTTAATTAATATGCACAGTTAACCAGTACAGTAAAAGTTAATAACGCTACAGCATAAGCTATTAACATGTGCAATGTAAGCAAATTATGTTACAATGTTCAAATATTAAACAATATGGCTTTTGTCTTACCAACTCTTCACTTCTAAGAAAAGAAACAATGTGTTATTTTGACTAGATTTGTCACATACATACTTGAGAAAAGAAAAAAAAAGTTATTTTCTTCTTTCACAGTCATCAATGATGAACTTTGACCTAGATTTTCTTCAGCACAGTTCAAGCTGGGAAAAATCCAGTGTCCTCAAGAAATAGAACATTCTTTTGTTCTGACGTTTTATTTCTAAATATCAGTTGTTTCATAAATGACCTGTGAAAGGAATACACTACACGAGAACAAAGAAAACAAAATCACCAGCACTTTAACACTTCTAATTAGCATATTACTTAGATCTGACATTCAGTTAACCCAGCAATGCATATACTAAGCAATGTTGAACCAATAAAAGAAAATTCTTAACTTATATAGCTTTAAAGTTACTAATTCTACTGCTTATAATATAATGACTTTCTTTTACAGGAAGTATTTGTTTAACATTTAGAAATATACTTATAGGTTTAGCTAAATGAAATACATTGTCTTTCACTGTAAATAAAGTAAAACAGTAAAACTAACCCCTCATCATGAAAACACATTTTAGCTAAACTATAAATACATATTCATATATATTTTGATGCTTAAAAACCCAGTACAAACCTTTTACTTAAAAGGCAAATCTATTGTTTCTGAAAATAATAGTCCTGCTGCCAGAAAATAAGAGTCACTTGCTTTTAGACCTTTTAGTTTTAGAAGCAGTTTTCCAAGAATTCAGCTATACTGTTCCACTCCATTTCTTCAGTATTATTATTAAGGCTTTTATGGCTGTTAACAAAAGTGGATGCCTCCTCCAGCATGTTAAATATTTTGATTTCTTCAGAAAGGAATAATTTGATCTTTGCAGGAAACACCAAAGTGGCTTTAATATTGTTATTTTAAGTTCCTTGACCAGTGGTAAACAAGATATTCTTAACTCATTACTTTACTGGAATACACATTGTCAAATCTGACTACATGTTCACCTATTTCAATAGGTGGGCTTGACCATGCTACTTTTAATATTTTTCTAAGTTAAACATGAACTTAACTATAACTGAGAGTGGTGGTGAGTTTTCCTTCTTAGAAGGTGGTCTCAGGGATCTAGGTGTTCTTTCAATTCCAAAAGATAAAGTTTCAGGTAGATTTAATGTTTTACATAGCCAGGTAGTTAAGACATTTGTTATATTGTCAACCTCATACTTTTCAGGTATAATGTTATTTCCTCTCAGTCTATTATCTAAATCATTGAGTTTTTCTATGAGCCAGTTATTTTGTTTTAAAAAAAAAATTCCATCTAAGACCCACCTTCATTTATTTTGACTTCATGATCTTTCAAAGTCTCTTCCATACTGCTGATTTGTGCCTCTTGTTGTTTCATAACAATTTCAAAATGTTCCATCCTCTTTCTGTTCTCTTCTTTGAAACTTTCTAGTTTGCAATCCAGTTTGACTATTTTAAGTAATACATCCTGCATACTAGATATTATTGACTGGATGACTTTTTTAACACAAGAATCCTTTCTTATTGAAGTCTCTTATCTCTTAACCAAACAGCTTTTGAAGAAATGGAAGCTATAAATCTTTTTCTCTGACTACTAATGAATAAAATTAGCTAATAGTTATCTTCAAATTTTAATTTTTTGTTGCATTTTCTGTCATAGAAAAGTTTTCAGTCACAGAACTTTCATCTGTTGTTGCTCTCAGTTCGTCACCTTGCCCATGCCCACAAAAATATGTTTTCTTGATTGTAGTGTATCGGGGGGGGGGTTACTGTATCAAGCAAAAGGGTAGATATTAGCAATATAATGTTGTAGTCTTGGGTTGTTAGGGGAGATGTAAATGTGTAATGATAATATTATATGTATGTATATTAAATATAATAGTTTACCCTGTTTTTATCAGGTGTAAGCATACATTAGAGCTCTTAATTTATGCTTCAGACAATTTCTTTCTAAGAAAAGCTAAAAAATGGAAAGAATGACAAATATTAGTGTTCTAGTATATGAAAAAAGCTATTTCTAGCATCTGTCCCTGTTCTCCACTTTCTATAGAGTGTATACTCTCCATAATGTCTATAGGTCTATAAGACATTTTATTTAACTAACTACAGGATTGAACTCTCTCAGACTCTCCTCTCTACAGAATACCCATCTATGTCTCTATGATCCATTTCTCCAACTTTTTCTTCACCACAGATAGGGAACCATGCAACTGTATTTAACTACACATTTACCATTTTATTTCACCTAATGGGTCTTCATATTGACTGTTAAATATTATGTGTAATGGTTTTCCCTTTTGCTTAATTTTTGCCTTACGCTTGTAATGATTTATAACTTAAGTATGACATATCTTTGCTTAAATGTGTTTGCACAAAGTCGTGCATTATTTTTATTTTTCTGACTATGTACTTAAAACTGTATATCTCTGATGTTTTAACTACATAATTCTTACTGTGTTTTTACATTCTGTTGGAGCTTTTCTCCTCAGATCTCGCTGAAATAGGTCATTTGCCCAGTCAAACTAACCCGGTTAACAAATGTCAAATAAAATAAAATAAATTTGTAAAGCTATTAGCTGTTTTTTTTTTCCATCAGTAAGTGCCATCAGTTGAAGACAGTAATTCTACACTTGTAGGTCATAATTAGGAAAATGACTGATGAATGTGCTTTGATGCTTTTGTATAAAAAGAAAAATATATCAATAAAAATAAATGAAAATATGATAAAGAAAAAAGTGAATACCTGTGCAAGAAGTTGCATCTATAGCAGTCTTAGTATTTAAATTTTAAATATAACAGTGTATGATTTAGTTTATTTATTTAAGAGTAGCATATTGACACAATGGGTAGAATTGCTGCCTTACAGAAGAAGGTTCTCCAAATCTGTTTTCTTCATATGAGGTGCCTTCCATGCAGAATCTGCATGCTCTTCCTGTTCACACATTGGTTTTCTTGAGTTGCCCTGGTTTCTAACCACATACCAAAAATGTGTAAAAACAAAAAACGAAAGGGTCCACTGAGTGCAGCTCTAATTTTATTAAAGAGATTAAGCGCTTTCTTCTGCTATATAAATGGACTTCATCAGAACAGCTCATTACAAAATCTTGCTCATATAAATACTCTGTCAAACCACATAACAAATTCAATCAATTCAATCGACACATCTTAAAACAATAAATCCTACCTAATTACACAGAGAAACCAGCTTGAACTGAAAAACTGACATTTTCAAAACCATATAAACTGTCTTACTAGGCTCAAGTACCATTAAATAGTTTAAAAATATATGTATATATTTAAAAAAAAATGCAACAAAATAATAAAACTTGTTTAGACCCTTGTTAGGTCAACTAACACAAGCAACAATTGTCTTTAAATAAACTGTGCCTTTAACTTTAAGACACAACTAATGGAAGTTGTCTCATTGAGTCCTGGTAGCAGCGGCATTAACTCTCAACTGCCACCTCAACTCCTTGTATTCAAGATATAAATCTGTATTCCCACCTCTGTTAAGGGTGATATACATAATACAAAAATAATGTTTACAAATCAAAGTGGAATGCCACGATGATGAAAAAGGGTAGGAGTACAAGAAATAAGGAGAGAGTAAAATTCTGGATGCAGACTCTTAAGGAGAATAGCAACTATAGCCATACAGAAGGTTATAGTTATAAAGTAGCAACAGTATTCTAAGAATTAAGCCAACATGGGACTAGAAAAAGGAGATTTTTCTCAACAAGGATAACTCCAAAGAAGATGCACAGAAAATAGACAAGAGGGATGGGAATTTATTGGAGAAAATTAAGAAAAAAAACAAAGTATTAGAAATGTACTGGAAATAAATAACTATGAAGGGAAAGGTAACAGAGTGGGATGAGGTCAAGTAAAAACTGGACTGTATTTCCTACCAAGAATTTAGAGCAGAGTACATGGAAAGAGAAAGTGACAGTGGAGAGCTAAGTGAAAGACCAGCTCTGGTTGTGTTTTTTTTTTTTAACCTAGAACAAGTTACTGTTAAGAAAGGATAAGTAGTAAGGCAAATAAAATACTACATGGTAACTATAACATTCAATCAAAAGAGGTTAGAAAAGATTGGAAGAGAGAATGGAAAGGCAATTTACAAAAAAACAATGAGAGGACCTCTGTATTGCTCTGAAGTATGTAACACTGGCCACAAGCTTTAGTATTTTATATGTAAGTGTTTGCTTAGGTATTTTTATACTTCAGGTAGAATTCAAAGAATTTTTCCATGTATACTTAGCAATTGTTGGAAGTATGATGGGAAAGGAAGTGGCAATTGTAATTGTTTTTTTTTTTGGCCATGTAATGAGTTAGTAGATTAAAAAAATAATCCCTACAGAGAACTTTATCAGAAATGTTTAGGGAATAAATGATTTTAACTAAGGAGATTATTGTTTTGAGCTGGGATAAACATCTGACTTGCCTAGACATAGTAAGGTTTTGCTCAGTTTAATGCATTTGGCTGCCAAAAAACAATTACTAGAAAATGGAAATCAAATTTTAAATCAACTGTAACTGAAGTTATATCAATAACTATTAATTATTATTATTATTATTATTGTTATGAATTGAATAAATATTGTAAAGGAGATAAAAGATTTGGAGGTGGGATCATTGGAAAAGGGAAGGAGCACATTTTATAGAAATAAATAGAATTTTTGGTAAATGATACATAAAGAATAATGTTCAGGACTGAAGTTTAAGAGAAGGCACAAATTGAACAATTTATGTAATGCTGAAGTGAATGGTAATTGTTAAAGAGAAAACACACATTTATGATGCACAAAGCCAATGAAAAATGCTTATAAGTTTTTTCTTTTCTATTACTGTATGTATACCCATGTTCAAAATGTGCGGAGTTAACAAAGCCATTAAAAAAAGAAAATGGAGCTCTCTATCTCACAAAATATTCCCCATCCTTCAACGTATCTATTACACATTATAGTTACTCCTGTGTTTTTCTCTTGTACTTGCAATTCACCCCTTTCCTACAATAACACATACTACCATCCCTTTTCCAACAAATAACAAGTAAGCTGTCCAC
The DNA here is from genome assembly GCF_019279795.1 of Protopterus annectens. Classification (NCBI taxonomy): domain Eukaryota; kingdom Metazoa; phylum Chordata; order Ceratodontiformes; family Protopteridae; genus Protopterus; species Protopterus annectens. Next base: position 732,537,462 of record NC_056743.1, read on the forward strand.
AGTGGCAGCTACGTGGCACTTCATTGCCAAGTCTATACATATGACCAGTGCTGTGGTAACTTGCCCTTGTAGTGCTACATCTGTCATATACCTGTTTGCAGCATTACTCAACCACTGGGCCAGTCTAGTTTTGATTTTTCCCTTTAACACAGCTAGTTTTATTAAATATTCTTTTTTCCCAGCATGTCAGCATTAGGCTGTCCCAAGTTATATATGATTAGCTGCAGACCATGTCACACTGTCTGCTTCACATGATTTAATTGTTAAGAATCCCAGCCACAGTCATGCCCAACATTTTAATATAAGGTCATGTACATATTATTCATAGAACTTCTAAGCAAGATGGTTTACATTTGCATATATTACTAGAATGATTCCAAATTTCATTATTTGTTCATATATATATATATATATATATATATATATATATATATATATATATATATATATATATATATATATCTATATGACCCACGGTGGTGGTGCTGTGGTAGCGTTGTCGCCTTGCAGTAAGATGCTGTCCGGTTTGATTCTCAACTAGAGCGTCGTCTGAGAGGAGACATGCGTGAATGGGCATACCTTCGTTGAAGGTTGTGCATCAGGGCTGGTAACTCGGCATGTAAAAATCAACTACCAATCATTAGCGGACCGGAGTTCCACTGTGGCGACCCCTAACTGGGAAAAGCCAAAAGACACAACATATATATATATATATATATTTTTTTTTTTTTTCCAATAGATAACATCTACTGTACTTATAAAGATGTTTTCCCATGCTTAATGCAGTTTGTAAAAATTAATTTCTCCATGATCATGTTAAAATATATAACATTTACAGGACATTGTATAGGTTAGTTATAGTTATTGATATAAATATGCATTAAGGTTGTTTAAATGCTTATCACAAACAATATGAAGTTTTTTTTTTGCAAACATTTTGTTGCATACATTAAAGAAGTCCCCTAGGATTCAATAAACCGAAATTTCCATACAGGAACAGTGCAGCTATTCCTGCACAGAATATGGCCGCCGAGTGATCCAGTAAACTATTGTTCTAACATGCACGAGCCGGCCTACACTATTCCTCTACAGACATCACTACATAATGATAATTACCTCATTTGTTGGTGATTCAGAAAGCAGGCAAGCATCCATGTAAGAATGGTGTTAGTTGCAGAAATCATTTCTGCAAAAATTAAAATGGAGGCATGACTGCTCAAATAGAAGCATTTATTATAATCTTTAAGCATGCCAGTGGCCAGATATATGACCACTGGCATGGAAAACTGTTTTATTTTTCTAAAAATAAAAGTTTTATTTGGCGGATCTCGGCCATTTAAGCATAGGGCAGCGGCATGCAAATGGGATCGTGCCGAAAATAAAAAAAATGTGAAAACACAATTTTAAGGGAAATCTGCATTTTGCCATTATAGTTTATGTCATGCAGAATCAAAACAATACCAGGGAAAACTGGTTGTCAAGGGGAAAGGCTTCATGTTAGTACAGTAACTATGGACTAAGGCAGTGGGGTATGCAAATGAGGGGAAATTTACTGAATCACAAAAATATTCTAAGTTCCAAACTGCACCTAACCCTGTAGGTGCTATAACACGATCATGTAAGCAGGAGGAGCAGCAGACATGAAAAGGGTCTGTGTCAGGCATGGTGTAAGCAAATTGGAGCTCCATGGCCCCCAGATAAGCTTAGTTAAGCACAAGTAAGCAAGGTGATGTGTCTGAGGCTGTATTGACTTATTCCATAAAATGAAGAGTGTGTTTGCATCCAGAGAGAGCCATTTCTCAGTTTTTACATTAGCTAAATGGGTTTGCATGGTGCGCACCGGGCCTAAAACAAAGAAAAACAAATGGAAATAGCAGGACTGTTTACATTTGGGCACCAGGTTTGCTCGGCGTGCCTCGGGGCTTAAAAGGGGATGAAATGGGAATGGAAAAAAGTTAAAAAAGAAGGGAAATAGCAGAATAAAAGCAATCAAGTGCAAATTACATAGCTAGCAGGTGAAATGCATCATAGTCAGCCAATCATACAGGCAGCATTTGCAGCACAACAGTATAAACTATGGAAACACATTACAGTCTGTTTTTTCCCACAAATTCTGAACCATTGGTGTACACATGCGGGGGAATTTTAAGCAGAAAAATGTTGGGGGTTGTCATTGCTTTGATCCATCAGTATGTGCTAGAGGCTGAGGTCGGAGAGGAGGATAATGCTGACAACTGCCACAGACCGAGGAGGAGGAGAAGAGTGTTCATACCAGGGTAACTTACCATGGGCTACATGATCTAGAGATAGTAGAGCACTACAGGGTGGACAGAGACATACTGCAGCAAATCATCGAGCTGTGCTGGCCTCAACTCAGACCCAGAGCCAACAGAGGGGAACCCATCCCAGAGGATACCAAGGTATGTGTGGCCTTAAGAATACTAGTTACAGATACTTTCCAAAGACCTACTGGGACATCATGAGGGTCTCACAGGCATCTGCATCCATGGTACTCCACCTGTTCCTGGATGCCATGCTAACACATGCTGGTGAGCATATTTACTTCCCCAACACCTGTGAGGAGATGATCAGCAATATGCATCTCTTCTACCATGTAGCAGAATACTCGGAGGTACTGGGTGCAATAGACTGCATGCACATCCACATCACATGGCCACCCGGTGAACAGAGTAGGGTCTACATAAACTGCAAGGGCTTCCCCTCCATCAACTGCCAGGTCATGTGCAATGTCCAGGGCATTATCATGAATGTGTGTGCTGGCAGCCCTGGAAGCTATCACGACTCCCACATCTGGCATTCCTCATGGCTGTACCAGGCATTTGCCATTGGGGGCATCCTGTATTGCCATCTTGGGGGATGCTGGTTATGCACTGGAGCCGTGGATGATGACACCCATCAGAAATGCACACGCACCTACACAATAATGCCATAAGGAGGCACACGCACAAACTAGGATCATTATAGAGCATGTGTTTGGGATGCTGAAGTCATGGTCCCACTGCCTTGACATATCTGGTGGAGCCTTGCAGTACTTTCCAGCCACATGTACACACATGTTCATAGTATGTGCCATGCTACACAATATGATCCTGCGGAAACAGCTGCAGCAGGAACAGCATGGGAAAGGGCCACACAGCCCACCACCATTGACAAGGTCCCCACAGGCACAGAGGGACTCAGAGAAGGAGGCCTCTGAGCCTGCTACTGTAGGCAGATGGAGGCATGCCCAGTATGCTCAGGCCATGGCAAAGAGGCAACACATAGCACACACACTGACATTGTAGGGACCCAGGGACTGACACCTCTCACTGACTCAGCACACACAGTAAAATGGATAACACACATATCACATTACCTGTAACTTACCATGTATAGGCAGTGTACTGTGTAAATCCAATATAGGTGGCCCTCAAGCACCATCCTCACAACTGCCACAGGCACAAGGTAAGTCAGTCTTCTTAACAATAAATGAATGAATTAGCATGTTTTGGTAGCATATCTATGGTAATGCTGCAAGCATGCAATGGCATGGGGTGGCCTACTGGGATAGCAGCAGACAACTGACAGCTATGTGGGAAACCAGGAAATGTCTGCCCAATACTGCCCCCCCACACTATGCAGTAGTACTCAAGGTGGCAAATCCCACTTCAGTATATGTGTGGGGCCAACTAACTGGGTGGTCATAGGTCACAGGCATGGATGTCAGTGTGGGGGTGCCATACCCACTCCTCAGACCCACATAGCAAGTCAGGTATAGAAAACCAGAGAGAAATGTCTGGAAAAGGCTCACAAATGGTAGCAATTTTGAATTACCCCCTACAGACTCACACAGTGATAGCACAGCAGGTCTCATAGTTGCAGTAAGGCTATGAAGGGTAAGAAATCTGAAACTCAAATGTATGCCATTACAATCTGACCTGTGGTCTTTATTGATATGCCTGTAGTCCCCAAGACAAAGCACAATAGTATGGCAAATGGAACCAAAATGTAAAGCAAATATCAGCACAGTCTGTGAAAATGTGTACAGTTGATAGATGTACCCCCATATTCCCACAGAAATGCAGTAAAATGTATGTTTGCAGGGAAATAGCAGCATAGCACACATTGGCAGGGCTGTCCTAATACACATAAAAACATGTTGCATTTCCACAATATGCAGGTGTCAATGAGCTATGTGTATGTGTGGTTAATACTGTCAGGATCTGGCCAGCACATTCTCCTGGCTGTCGTCCTGTAGTGCCCTAGGTACAGTGCTATCTTTGACAGGGCCATCTGCAGATAACTGCAATACCAACTATTATGTATGTCAGTGACCCTTGCTGCTCTGCCACTGATATACCTGGAAGTCACAGTGCTATGTGGAATATACTACACATATAATGGACTTCTTGAAGGCTGTGTAGCCGAGTTGCTAAGCTTTTGTGAATATAGTGCTTTTTGGTACTGCTGCCAGTGATTATTTTCAACAATTCCTTTTTGTTTATGTTTGCTTTTACATATAACAGACATGCCTGCACAGTAGAACGCACACTGTACCCACACCCATAACTCCCAACCTTTGTCAGCAAGATGTCTGGACAAGGGCAGAAATAGAAGTGGAACAAAGGCACAATGATTGGCATGTGTTGTAAATATCATCCTTACATACTGAGACAATTGGTGGGGTGAGGGGTTTGCGGTAGTGGGAATTGTCTGAAGGTTATGTAGTCTGAAACAGTAATATCTGTAATTATTTTATAACATCACTCTTCAATTATCTGTAACTAACTTACCATAAAAAGACAAGTTTACATATACTGGATGAAACCTCTAGCCAAACACCTGGACAATCTGCCAAAAAATGTACAGGTAAGAGGTATGGCCACACCAGGATATGACATCTCAGGTTAGAAAGATACCACACAAGCAGGAGATCCCCAGCCAGTATATCACCAAGTTGCTGGACTGTTTACAGATCATGTCATCACTCAACTGGCTGTAGCCACACCTCACAACTGGCCTTGCTCGGCAAGAATGTACATAGCTGGCCTCATAATATTGGTCTACACATCATACAACTACTATTCCTCTGGTAAGCACTGTGATGATCTGAGGATGTCTGCCTCTAGGTAATGACACAATACACTACAGCATCAGACTACAGATATGTCAGAAAAATGTCTGCTAAACAAACCCAGTACCCCGAGGAAAGTCCTGTGTACTCCTGAGAGGTATGACTGTAGCACACAAAACACTGGACTGGAGTACACTTATCACTGGAATGGCATCCTGCTCTAACTATAGAAAGTCACACTGGGCATGCTCCTACACTTAGAGAATCACAGGACATGTTGGAACACACATCGGACTATATGACTGTATTGTGTGGAACCCACATCAGACTATATGACAGTATTGTGTATATATATCTGTGCATAGAAACAACTATGTACACTTTAACTGTCCCTACACACACACATCAGACAGGATTACCCTCAGCTAGCTGTATGTGGCCCATATGTGATATATCTGCATCTGTTGCATGTGATACACAAACATATATATGGGCAACAGATAACATATGGCAAGCATACACACACATAGATGTGGGGAAGTGAGAGACAGACAGTGATAGAGAGAGAGAGAGACACAGGGGGACACAGACAAAGTGAGTCACACACACGGATACCCTGAATGGCATACAGTGATGTACTGCTGTGGACAGTGGCATACCAGTTGTAAACAGCTGCACGTGCCAGTATAAAAGGTGAGCCCCATTGTGTAATGGTACTGAGGTTGGGGTTATAATATCACATCAGCTGTGCATGTGTGTGTGTGTGTGTGTGTGTGTGTGTGTGTGTGTGTGTGTGTGTGTGTGTGTGTGTGTGTGTGTATCTATAGGTCTAAATATTAGGAGACTGTTCCCACTCAGTACTCTTCACATTGGCCTACTTCACAAGATGTGCTGCTGTCATTCACCTTAGAAGTACATTCGGACACCTATCACCCCTATACACTCTGTAGCATGTGCATTAACTGTGTAACACTATACTACAAATAACTAGATAGGTAGGGATTCTAATTTCAATACTGGCAACTGTGTGTGTGTGTGTGTGTGTGTGTGTGTGTGTGTGTGTGTGTGTGTGTGTGTGTGTGTGTGTGTGTGTGTGTGTGTGTGTGTGTGTGTGTGTGTGTGTGGGTGGGTGTGTGTGTGTGTATGTGTGTGAGAGAGAGAGAGAGACTATTGTGTGTGTGAGTGTGAGGAAGTGTGTGTTTGTTTGCAGGTGAAACGGTTTTAGGCCATTCCCACCCACAACACTTCCCAGTGCCCCACTTTATCAGTCCTGCTGATGTCATTCCCCTTATCAGCACCTTTGGCCAGTTGTCAGCCCCGTAAGCTCTGTAGCACATATGATAACTGTGTAACACTATAGTACAAATACCTAGATAGGCAGGGGTTCTACTCTCAGATCCAGCAAACATGGTGTATGTTTGTAGGAAGAAGTATTTTGATACGTTTCCCACCCAGTGCCCTACTTTACCAGTCCTGCTGATGTCATTCCTCTTATCAGCACCTTTGGCCAGTTCTCAGCCCAATATGCTCTGTAGTGCATGCGATAACTGCATAGCACTATAGTACAAATAACTAGATAGGGAGGAGTTCTACTCTCAGATCTGGTAAATGTGTGTGTGGGTGTATAAGTGTGTGTGTAAGTGTGTATGTTTGTAGGAAAAAGTATTTTGATAAGTTTCCCACCCAGTGACCTACTTTATCAGTCCTGCTGATGTCATTCCCCTTATCAGCACCTTTGCCCAGCTGTCAGCCCAGTAAGCTCTGTAGTGCATGTGATAACTGCGTAACACTATAGTGCAAATAACTAGATAGACAGGGGTTCTACTCTCAGATCCAGCAAATGTGTGTTTGGGTGTATAAGTGTGCATGTAAGTTTGTAGGAAGAAGTATTTTGATACGTTTCCCACCCAGTGCCCTACTTTATCAGTCATGCTGATGTCATTCCCCTTATCAGCATCTTTGGCCAGTTCTCAGCCCAGTAATGCTATAGTACAAATAACTACATAGGCAGGGGATCTAATCTCAATACTGGCAAGTAAGTGTGTGTGCGTGTGTGTGTGTGTGTGTGTGTGTGTGTGTGTGTGTGTGTGTGTGTGTGTGTGTGTGTGTGTGTGTGTGTATGTGTGTGTGTGTGTGTGTGTGTGTGTGTGTGTGTGTGTGTGTGTGTGTGTGTGTATGCGTATGTTCGTGTGTGCATGTGTGCATGAGTGCATATGTGTGTGTGTATATAGACCACCCTGTACACTTCCCATCACCCTTCCTTACAAGGCCTGAGGACAAGAAATCATATCAGTTCTGTGGCGCATCTGATAACTGCATAAAACTATAGTAGAAATAACTAGATAGGTAGAGATTCTAATCTCAATACTGGCAACTGTGTGGGTTTGGGTTGAGAATCATATCCTGTGCGGGTTATACCATTTTGATGTGTGTACCATCCATGCCTGTTTACCACCTCCCGATGGCATTACTTCATATAGCGTGTTAATGGCATCTGCCTCACATGCAGCATGTTAAACCATTGTACAAGCCATACCAGTCATCTATACAGATGTCTATGGAATATCCCAATATTTGCAACCTATATGTGATCTGTGTCCTCTGCCATGTATGTGATATTGTTGCCAACTAGGTCACAGTTAGTGTAGTGACACACATGACAGCATCAGATATCATACCTGACTGAAACTTCATGCTGATACGTCTGTTACCATATCACTTTTCCAGGCTTGTAGGAGCAATAGATGACTCCAGCTGTTATTTCTGGTGGGTTATCTCACCATCCATGAAGGCATTCACACCATTATGTGTTGTAAGAAGTAATGGGTTATGTCCCACACATATAATCTATGTGGGGGCATGTCATGTGTATGTAGCACTATAGTACATTAAAGTGGATATGTAGGTTTACTAATCTGTCTATTGTCAACTGTGTTTGTGTTACTGTATACACATCCCCTGTGTCAGTCTTTACTGTGTGTATGTGAAGCATTTACCATTTTGTCTCCCTGTTCCACCCTGTGAACTCATGAATACATACCACAAACCTGTCATACACAGTACCATGCATGCCCTCACCAACTGCATCAGGGTTGAGTGTATGAGAAAGAAATGGCAAGGGCAACAGGTGCTGACAGGTGAAACTGTTGCAGTCAATCTAATGGCTAAGCTTGTGAGGGACCTACTGACAGTACTCCAGTAACCTGTTCTGTATGTATGAGCCTGTGGTACTACACAACACTGAGGTGACATGTCTGAAGGCTACCTGTCTGTGACAAGTGGTATGTATGCCAGGTCACGCTGTCTGACAACAGTGTCCCTCACACACACTGTTACATCCATACACACCTGGTAAACATACATATAAAGCTATACCTTGGCTATGAAATGTTCAGTGTATTTTGTCTCTGCCATACTTCATGTTGGTAATGTCTGCAGACACACAGAAACCTGGAACACAAACAGAATACAGCATGTCAGACTACATTCAGTCAGTGATACTAACAGCAATAATGCATCATGGCTAATAAGGTACATACACCTTTATGTGTACCCATAACAAATGCAAGCAGACAGTACATTACACAGTATTACATAGCTACACTGTACTATATTCACCCTGTGCATCAAACCCATATTAGCATGTCCCTGCATCAATGGTATGGATGACAGGGATGTGGCACCGGTATCATCAAATGCACAGGGTGTGATATGGGTTTGCCAGAGTCCTAGGCTGGGCCATATGGTTGGCATCATGTGTGTGTGTGTGTGTGTGTGTGTGTGTGTGTGTGTGTGTGTGTGTGTGTGTGTGTGTGTGTGTGTGTGTGTTTGGAGGTGTATCCTATAGATGGGCTGTGCAGAGGTGCTGTGTGTGTCTGGAGATGACTTGCCTGTGATAAAGATGTGTGTGTGCATGTATGCACACAGTCATGCCATGTGGCTGCCCTACACAGGAGTAAGTTGGACAGCTGTGGACCTTACATCGCAGGGTGTCCAGTTCACCATCTCTGGCCACAAACATGGGAACTGCTCCTGCAGGGTCTCACTAGCACCACCAGGCTCAAGGCCAGATGCAGTACTGCTTCCTGATGGTGACTGCTGTCTGCTGGATCTGTGTCCCTGATGGGACCATCCAGGACCATGAACCGATGGCCTGCTCTGTTGTGATCTGGACAGCAACCCTCCCTTTGGTAGTGCTGGTGTCACTGCCACTATGGGAGTGTGAAGGTGCATGACCCCGTAGACTCTCAGCTGATGTTGGTGCTGAACTATGTCCTCATGGCCAATGCCCATCTTCCACAACATGTCTTAGCACAGACATGCCACGGTCGATGATTGCCAAGGTCTCACCCCACCATCTATTCATGACCTCAGTATTTTGATGTGTGGCCTCAACAAGGTCATGTTTGTTGCCACATAAATCAGGAAGAGCTGCATCCAACACCCTGAGAATTTGGTGTTGTATTCATTACGTGCCTGTGCATCCATGACTGCCTGAAACATGCATCTGGTGTCCCCTGTTGTGGCACTTGTAACAGCTGCTTGATGAGCAGCAGTCCTTCTCTACGAGCACCCCTGTCCATCCACCTGTATGGGACCTCACCTGCACTCTGGCTATGACCAGTGTCTACACTCACACCTGCTACAGTCCCCACACTAGCCTGCCATCCCCTGCCAACTGTCCATCATCTGTGGCTGCTGGAGATGGGGCATGTGTGGGCATTGTGACTGTGTGCAGGGAAATTGTGGATGATAGTAGGATGCCAACCGATGGCACAGATTCAGCCCCTGACAACTCCACCTGTGCCTGACTATGACCATCATCATTATCAGAGTCTGCAGAGACACTGACATCAGATTCTGAGCGGGGGGGACCACAACCACCATGTCCACCTGTGGGGGGAAGACAACATATGTAAATTAATACCTGCACTATAATGTTTGCTGCTACAAATACACACACACACACACACACACACACACACACACACACACACACACACACACACACACACACACAGGTGAGGTGGGAGACAGGCATTACACAGACCTCACAATAGCCAACTAGTGACATTCACAACACAGTCAGACCACTACATACACACCCTGGACAGGCTCTTAACATCATGCAGTGCAGCCCTTTCCACTTAATGTTACTACTTATATGCATCTCTGTAATACATGAGCAGTATTAGTAGGTGATGGGCTTTCATGTAGCACAAACTGCACCCATGTACACATAATTGCTGTTCACCTGTATAGCACAGTGGCAACTCCTACAGAATATACCTCTCAACTGTGCAGAGTGTCGCTGAATGTCTACATGTGTGGCTCATATTTCTGGTCAGTTCATCATAAATCCTGTGTTTGTCTGACATTACTGGGATGATCTGAGGACTGATGTCACTAATTAATGACATATTTTGAGTTTCACACTTCAAAACCTGCAGTACATGTATGTTATAACAGAAACAGTTACACTAACAACCTTCTAAGCTCTCAGTGGGTATTATAAGTGTAGACACCCCTGTTAACATGCCCAGTTTGTCTGATATATAACATGAGACCACAGAAATCATGTGATAACATTTCCCACCTTTAATGTGACCTATAACCTGTGCAATCCAATTATAGAACAAGCTCATCTGTTAGGCGTAACATGCAGAAGTTGAAATATGTACAACAGGCTGGTTGCATGACAGTGCACACCCTTAAACTAATACTTTGTTAAAGCACCTTTTGACCTTTTGATTGCATAACAGCAGTCAGTCCTCTTGGGAAGGTGTGTATCAGCATGGCACATCTCGACTTAGCAATATTTGTACACTCTCCCTTGCATAAGCCCTCCAACTCTGGCAGATTGCGAAGGCATCTCTTCTGCACAGCCCTCTTCAGGGCACTCCACAGATCTTCTATTGGATGTAGGTGTGGACAGTGGCTAGGCCATTCCAAAATGTTAATTGTCTTCTGGTGAAGACATTCCTTTTTGGATTTGGATGTATGGTTTGGTCATTGTCATGTGGAAAGGTGTCATTCCTCTCCATCCACAGCTTTCTAGCAGACACATGAAGATTTTGGGCCAAAAGGGAATGGTATTTGGAACTGTTCCTAATCCCCTCCACCTTGGCTAAAGGCCCACTTCCAGCTTATGAACAGCAACCCCAAAGCAGGACACTGCCATCACCTTGCTTCACCATGGAGGCGGTGTTTTTTTGATGATGCACAGTGTTGTAATTGTGTCAAACAAACCTTTTGGTATTGTGGCAAAAAAGTGCAACCTTCGTCTCATTACACCATAACACATTTCCCCACATGCATTTGGGAGACCTGATATATTTTTCTTGAGAAATTTGCTAGACCTGGATGTTGTTCTGTGTGAGAAAAAGCTTCCATCTTCCTACCCTACTCAATAGGCCAGATGTGGAGAATATGGGAGATTGTTGTCACATGTAGTACACAGCCAGTATTTGCCGGAGATTCCTGCAACTCCTCTAGTGTTGCTGTAGGTCTTCTGGCAGCCTCCCTGACCAGTTGGGTCTTGTCTTTTCCACATATTTGGAGGGATGACCAGTTTCTTTACAATGTCACTGTTGACCCATATTTTCACCACCATTTGATGACTGTCTTCACTGTGTTCCATGGTATATGCAATGCTGTGGAAATGTGTGCGTACCCTTCTCTGGGCTGATACCTTTCACAAATGAGATCCCTTTGCTGCTTCATAAGCTGTATGTGAACTATATCTGTTGCTGTAGCAGGCAACTGAGTAAATGTTAGGATAATACTGGTAGGACAGCTGACCATTATTTGCTGTTAATCAAAGAGTATCTGTAATTGATGGCAGGTGTGTACCCAAGAAGACGTAATGCTGTAATTATATCGAAAGCTGCTTTAACACAGTATTAGTTTCAGCCTGTGCACACGTATGCATCTAGCTTTTGTATGTTTTTTATGTATCATAATTGTTCCCCTAACAGATGTGTTTTTTAATAATTAAATTGTACATATTATAGGTCACATGAAAGGTTGGAAGGGTTCAGAAATGTTTTATTGTGCTCTCATTTTTGTATATCACAAATACCTGACATTCTAACAGGTGTGTGTACACCATTTATATGCAGAGTATAACACTAATTTATAAAATATGTCCCTAGTTTTGGACCTTTGTACCCCCATTTTATCAATCTTTGTCCAGGTTTCTTGCAATGACAGATTGTGAGGCATGCTACAGATACGTGATATCTCTTGCAAATAGGCCCCTCTGATGACCACTGTGATACAATGCAGTTAACCCTACCATGAGTGAACATTCAGATATCACAAAATGGCTGAGAGTAACAGTTGTGTGCATGGTCACATGAATGACCTTAACATGCCTAATGTACTGGTGAGTCACAACAGGAAAATCTCATACTCAGCAGCTTCAGGCTGCTGTCCCACATCCAGACCAGAGGTACCTATGTTGTTGTAGGGGAGAGGTAATGTCAGCAGACTCACATATGGCATTGGTACAAGATGAATGCTACTTTTCTGCACATGCACAGCACAAGCTCAAATAGTACACAATTTGCTGTCCTTCACCATAGATGTGCACTTGTGTGCATTACTAAACTTCATCCACAAATGCAGTCTGACTTGACATATGCATCTAGATACTCTATAGAAGACAGTATGACTGCTACATGATTAAATTGATGTGCACTGTGGCCTTATCTGGATGCTCCTCACCTTTTGCCTGAGTGCCACCTACCTCCATGACTTGTGTTTCTTGTGTTGGCTGTTGTGTGGGGGCTGCTCCAAGGTTGGCAAGGAGCTCCTCTGTTGCCGTAAGTGGGGCCTGTGTGGCTGGCCCCCACCTGTAGTAATACGGTCCCTAGCCATGACAGCAACCCTTTGCTGGGCATGACGTATCAGGTCAGTTGTCCCATGCCTGACCTGATCATATGTGTGGCCATGGTGGCACAATGTTTTGACTCTGTGGACAAGGTCGTCCCACAGGACAGTCCGCTCCCGCAGAATTTGTCGGCTACGGCTGAACATCACCCCATAGTGCTGGATTATGGCATCAGTGATGGCTGCATTTTCATTTGCAGTATATGCTGGCTGCCACTGCATGCCACCTTCATAGGTTCATAGGTTCATAGGTTCATACTAGGCTATCTGCCCAAGGGCATTTATAAGCCTAGCCCATAGTTATGTGGCTTTCGCCACCCCTTTAGTTTGAATAAAAACTATGCCTATCATTTTGCTGTGCCTCTGTCAAGCAGTGACGCTGAAGTAATCCCTGGGGTATATCTGCAATCTCCCATCCATTGGTCAAGATTCCTCTTGAACAAGACCAGAGAGGTGCTCTGCCTCACATGTACCGGGATTTTGTTCCACAGCATAGGGAGTCTCTGGGTGATGAATCTGTCCCTCCAGCACGTTCTATTTATAACCGTGTCAAGGTTTAAGTCTCCGCCCTTGTGGTTCTGAGGGATCTAGATTTTTGAGGTGAAGCATATTCATCAAATCTGGGTTTGACATGGCCTTATATGTCAGGCACAGGTCACCTCTGAGCAAGCGGTATGAGACTGAATAGAGCTGGAGTTCTTTCAGTCGGGCAGCATAAGACATATTTTTGAGACCCTTTATCCTTTTGGTGAGGAACTTTGGGGCCTTTCAAGCTGCAGCAGGTGTCTGGTCAGATACATTCGACGGGCATTGTACTCAATCATAGGTCTAATAAGTGATGAGTACAGGGGACGATGACCTCCCTTGATCTAGATGTGAATCCCTTCATGATCAGGTGGGTGATATAGAAGGTTTTCCTAACTACTTTAGCAACATGAGTGTCAAACGAAAGGCTACTGTCAACCTGGGTCCCCAGATCTCTGATGACTTTTCTGTGCTCAGTGGATTGCCACCTATATGGTAGCTAGGGGTAGCCTTGTTTTTCCCAAAGGGTATGACTATGCATTTTTGGCTTAACTTCAGGCCATGGCTCTGGCACCAGTTATCCATTTCTGTGAGGCCCTTCTGGAGGATATCTGTGTCAGATGTGTTTTCGACTATGGCCCAGTTTGCAGTCATCTGCAAACTTTGTCAGCCATAACCCTCCTGTGTTTGCTTGTACTTCAGAAAAGTAGATGCCGAACAAGAGTGGACCCAGGACTGAGCCCTGTGGGACACCACTTGTGACAGGCTTTGAGTCTGACATGGCTCCAGCAACTCTGACCCTGTGGGTTCTGTCACTTAGCCAGTTTGCAACCCATCTTGTGATGTATGGGTTTACATTCAAGCTGATGAGTTTTTCGATGATACCTGAGTGGGGTATTGTGTCGAAGGCCTTTGCCAGGTCGAGGTAGGCTGTATGGACTGCCTTTCCCTCATCAATGGCCTTGGTGACTGTCTCGAAAAAAGTCAACCAAGTTTAAGAGGCAGGATCTGCCTTTGACAAAGCCAAACTGAGTTGGATCCAAAGTCTGCAAGTTCCCTATGTCTTTATTTATGAGTTCCATTATGATCCTCTCCATGGCTTTGCAGATAAGGCTTGTCAAGCTAATGGGGCGGTAATTTCCAGGGTCTGTGGAGGCACCGCCTTATGAAGTGGGACCACAGTCGCGATGCGCCACTCCTTGGGTATATCCTGAGGTGAGGCTAAGATTAAACAGCTGTCCTAACTGTGGGTTTAATTCCTCATTGAGTTCATGAAGCACACAGCCGGGGACACCATCCGTCCCATGGATGCTGTGTTTTTGCCTTAGTGAGGGCAGTTCTCACCTGGGCGTTGGAGATGTTTGGGGCTACAATCCTCTGGAATAGATATCTCTCCTTTTGGGGAGGGGAGAAGTTTGCACTGAACCTGTCAGCCAGTATGTTGGCAATGTGTGTAGGTTCAGTAATTTTCACATCATTTTGAACTAATTCTGAGCATATCTGGGAGTTTCCTCCTAGGTTTCTAACATAGCTAAAGAAGGCCTTATGATTCTCTTTAGAGTCCTTGGCGATTTTTCTCTCAAAATTTGCCTTGGATGATTTTATGAGAGCTCTTAGTTTTTTACTTATAATGATCAAAGGTGTCTTACCTTTCAAGGATTTTGCTCTATCTTGTAGTAGCTTCCTCCTTATGGAAGACATAAACAGGGAAACAAATCACAGGACCTCAGACATTGCCAAAAGTTATTTACAGAGCCAGCACATCAACATTGCCTATCATTAGCCACCACATACAACCACATCATATCCCTGTCATCTATCAGCACAGCAAGAACCTGCATTGCACTCCTGGTCCTGATGTGTCATGTTCCTCCCAGTGAGGGCCAGTACATTGCATAAACCATCATTCATCATTCACGTTTGTGTAGAGGGATGACAGTGGCCATCTTCCTTGCAGATGGGATGTCAATGGTGCTCAGGCTTTGGTGCATACAGTGTGTAATGGAGCTGGAAGCATATGATTGAGTTCATGTAGGATGCAGACAGGGATGTTATCAGGTCCCATGGAGACTTGCTTTTGTTAGCTTTGATTAGGCAGTATTCACCTGCTCTCTGATGATGAGGGGAGGGGTGCGGGTGCTGTGCATATCCACCTATACTGATGGTGAGCCAGGGGGATGATGTTTGCCCTAAACCTGTCTGTAGCAGGTTGGCTATAGCTATGGTGTGTGTGTATGTGGTGTGATTGACCACCATTACAGGGTGGGTTGGGTTGTTGCCTCTGAGATTGCAGACATATGTGAAGACAGCCTTGTGATTGCCTCTGGTGGATGTGTCCAATTAGTACTCATAGTTAGCCTTGCAATAATCCACCTGTAACCTTATATGCTCATTCAGACAAAGGCTAACTTGCTGCAAAGTTGGTGCCTGCTCCTACTTTGCCCTGTACAGACAATATAGCAACCAGCTATGTGGTTTGGGTATTGCTGCTGTCCAGCAAAGGGGATTACTCTACCTTGGTGGAGGCTGGTTTTACAAGTAAGGTATTGCTGAGTCCATACACTATGTAGGTCATCATATAGCTGTTTGTAGTAGGCATGGACACAAGGTCATAACATAGTTGGACACCTCTCCAGTTTCAATCTGATAATCGTGCTTATTCTACTACCCATGTCTGTGTCAGGGCAATGCAACAACCAGTAGCTGTAGACTAAGATTATACATGTGTACAACATGTACAGCTTATTTACCTGATGTATTGCATCCCATGTCTGTTGTTATGAGGTGGCCAGGTAAACTAACTAATACATACATGTGCACAGGTAATACCTGATATACATTTCTGTTCTATGTCAATATGGTACACTGTATTTACACTCTTTCTGCTCAATCATTCCTCTCAACCTGTTAGAGCAGGACATCTGGAGGACTCCACACTCACACATACATTGGGGATGGCCAAAATTTGTGACACTTTCTTAATATTGCTGTAACACACAAGTCATTTGATAGCACAGAAGCCTTTACATTCACAGACATACTCTGGAAGATGTCCTTCACTCATATGGCAGGAACAAAGGAGAAAGGCTAGGAGTGTGGTTGTGAGGGTAGGAAATTTTAATGTTGGCAGTATGACTGGTATGGGTACAGAGCTAGCTGATATGATGGACAGAAAAGGTTGATATATTGTGTGTGCAAGAGCCAGATGGAAGGGGGGGGTAAGGCTAGGTGTATCGGAGGTGGGCTAAATTGTTTTATCATGGTGTGGAAGGGAGGAAAAATAGTGTAGGGGTTATCTTGGAACAGTGTGCCAAGAGTGTTTTTGCAGGTGAAAAGAGTGTCGGATAGAGTGATGTTTATGAAGCTGGAAACTGATGGTGTAATGATGAATGCTGTTGGTGCATATGCTCTGCAAGTTGGGTGTGCGATGGATGAGAAAGAAAAATTTTGGAGTGAGATGGATGAAGTGTTGATGACTGTACCCAAGGGTGAGAGAGTGGTGATTGGAGCAGATTTCAATGGGTATGCTGGTGAAGGGAACAGAGGGGATCTGGAAGTGATGGGTAGATATGGTGTTAAGCAAAGGAATGCAGTAGGTGAGATGGGGAAGATGCACACAGGTGGATTATATCCTATGCAGGAGGGCCATTTTGAAGGAGATTGCAGACTGTAAAGTGACAGGGGAAAGTGTAGTTAAGCAGCATAGAATGTTGGTCTGTGGGATGATGTTGGTGATCAAAAAGAGGAGGAGTGTAAGGGAGGCACCAAGGATCAAATGGTGGAAACTGAAAAAGGGTGATTTTGAGGTTAAGGTCAGGGAAGAGTTAAGACAGGCACTGGGTGGCAGTGAAGAGTTACTGAATATCTGGGTAGCTACAGCAGAGCTAGTAAGGGAGATGACTAGAAAGGTGCTTGGTGTGACATCTGGACAAAGGAAGGAGGACAAGGAGACCTGACGGTAGAATGAAGAAGTACAGGAGAGTATACAGAGAAGAAGGTTGGTGAAGAAGAAGTGTGATTGTCAGAGAGATGAAGAAAGTAGACAGGAGTATAAGGAGATGTGGTGCATGGCAAAGAGAGAGGTGGCAAAGGCTAAGGATGAGGCATATGAAGAGTTTATTTATTTATTGATTTTACATTTGTTGACGGGGATAGTCCCACTGGATACATGTCCATTTTCAGTGGAGGCCTGGGGAGAAAAGCTCCAAACCTACAAACAGATAAAGACAAGCAAGTTACAGTACATGCATAAACATACTGTATTAACATACAAGTTACAGTCTCACATTTCAAGCCTATGAAGAATACAGTTTATATTCAGAAATATATACAAATATGTTACAGTTTCTCTTATCAAACCTATAGGTGGAGCTATATACAGAGTATCTGCAAAGATGTTACAGTTTCTCTTTTCAAACCTTTTAGTGTAAGAGGTAAATCTCTGTGAATAAAAATTGCAGGGATATGGAAGTAGATGAGGCTTTAGTCAGGGTTAGAGCAAGGACATAACCAGTGAGTTTTAAAATACTGGGTTAGATTTTTTTTTAACTGATTAAGGGAGGAGTTCAGAGTAAGTCAGATGGCAGCAAATTCCAGGTTTTGCCTACTGAATTTGCAAACAAAGATTCTCCAGATAGGTTGTTAGCTTTAACAGATTGAACCAAAAGTTTTGCAGTGGACGAAGTGGCCTAGCGTTTTTGTAGGGATGGATAATGTTTTTAAGGGAAAGCGTTGGGAAGTTCCTGTGGCAAACCTGGTAATTTGATTGTAGCAGCTAGAGAGTTTGCTGAGATCAGTTTTATTCAAGTTAGTGAGTATTGGCAAGGCACAGAGTAGACTTGAAAGTAGATGGGTATGGGCAATAGTAGTCCTAGCTAGAGGGGTGAAAAAAGGTTTGTTTTTGTATAGGGAGGCAAGTTTTTTTATTAACGGTTTTAATAGTTTGGTTTATGTGCATATCTTATTTGAGGTTGTTGTCTATTTTAACACCCAGGGGATTGGTATACATATCTGGTGAAATTATGGTCCCATTGTTAGATGTTATAGTAAACGAAGGTTGAAAGGATTTGCGAATAGGGGAGAAGAGCAATAGCTTTGTTTTATTAGGGTCTAATATCTGCTGTTGATTAGTTATCCAGTTTTCCACTGTATTAAAGGTTTTTTGGGTTAAACTAAGGAGATCTGTAGGGGTAGAGGCTGAGTAAATCAGGGTGGAGTCATCGGCATATTGTATACAGGTTGCATCTGGGATTACAGTGTGGAGGTCATTGATAAAGAGGGAGAAAAGAAGGGTACCTAATATGGACCCTTGAGGGACACCAAGGGTAACAGGGAGAAGGGTGGAGAGTTTGTTCTGCCAAAGGACAGCCCGCTATCTTCCACTAAGATTAGATTGAAGCCATTGTATGGCATGGTTGTTTAGGGATATTTTATTTAGGGTAAGTAAGAGTAGCTGGTAGTTAACTATATCGAAGGCCTTGGAAAGATCGAAAAACAGGGCAGAAGATAGTTTGTTGCTGTTACGGTTGAAATTTATGACATTAAAGGAGAGGAGGGCTGAGGTGGTACTGTGCTGTGGTCTAAATCCATGCTGAGAGTTGGCCAGAAGATTATGTTGAATAAGGTAGTGTAAGAGTTGTTTATGGATACACTTTTCCATAATTTTAGCCAGAGGGGAAAGGATAGCTATCGCTCTACAGTCTGACAGCTCAATGGATCTGCCTCCTTTGTGGAGTGGTATGACATGTGACATTTTCCAGATACAGGGGATAGAGGCTTCAGTTATGGTTCTGTTTATCAAAACAGAGACAGGGTATGCTATAACATCAGCAGCTTTTTGCAGTCTGCACGGAGGAGGTCAGCTAATGAGTGAAGTCAGAACTTTTTGGAAGCTAAAGGAAAGAATGTCACTGGGTTTAGGGGTTTCAGCATTAGGACAAGTGGGTTTAAGTTTGCTAGCAAGGGCCTGGATGGTTTCTGTAAAGAAACTGTTGAAGGTGTTGGCAATGGACTCACTGGTGATATTTGGGTTGGTGCTGAGGGGGTTGGAGTTGTGGACTGCCCTGGGTGGAGGAGTTTGTTAATACCTGCCCAGAACGTCTGTGGCTTGTTGTGGTGGTTCTGCTGTAGATGGCAGAATTATTTTTTTTGTCTAGTAATATGGATTTTTTTGTATCATTCCTATATTGTCGAAATTTGAGTTGATCTTGTGGGGCTTTAGAGGAGCGCCAGGTGTTCCAGGAATTATTTCTTTGGATGATCTTTAGTTAGCCAGGGGGCAGCTTTTGTTTTAATTCTAATACAGCATGCAGGTGCATGGTTGTCAAGGATGGCCAGGAATGTGTTATTAAAATGTGTTACTGCCTCATCTAGTGGTAGTTGTTTTAGAATTGACCAATTGCATAATTTAAGTTCTTCCAAGAATTTATTAAGGTTGAAGTTGGGTAGATGTGGACATTCATTTTTATGCCTAATAGTATACGTTAAGAAATGATCACTTAGATCTTCAGGGAGAGTACCTGATTTGTACATGTGGTGGGGGCTATTTATTAGTATCCAGTCTAGGATACTTTCTTTATTGTTAGGCTTGCTGATCCTAGTAGGGGAGGTTATAGTTTGTGTAAAACCATGTAGGTTTACATGGGTGGTTGGGGTCTCTGCAGTGCAGGTGTTCCAGTCTATATTGATTGAGGTCTCCTAGAACAATGGTACCTTGGGGGTAGGCATTGGATAGCCAGTAGAGTATGTCTTCTATGGTCCCTGAGTTATTACCTGGGGGAATATAGGCACATACTATGTTTATACATTTGTTTTTATTTATAGTTTGGAAATCATAATTTCTGCTTTGTTAAATATAGGTGGTTGAAGGTTGTCTAGAGTAACATTTAGGGTGGTTTTATAGAGAACAGCAACCACTCCCCCTTTCCTGGTAGTACGATCTAGCCTGAGTATATTATACCCTGGAGGTAGAATTTCATTATCTGGCGTAGTTGGTTCATAGGTACATAGGTTAGTACTAGGCTAACTGCCCTTATGAGCTATTTTAAGCCTAGCCAATTATCCCTTGTGAGACTCAAACCCTGCACCTTGAGTTTGTAAGGCAAACATCTTAACCATTAGGCCACCCTCCCAATCCCTTTTAACGACGTTTCAGTGAGACAAAGTATGTCGGTGGACTAGGTTATCAGGAGGGCATGGAGGTTTTGGACCTTATTGTTGATGCTTCTAATGTTTAAGTGGCAGGTCAATAGTGAGTTGGGGAGGTATATTTAGGCTTTGTCTTATGTTTGGGGTGTTATGATTAGAGTTAGTGTTGTCTGGGGATGCTGGCCTAGGGTTAGGGTGGATATCCCCATCAATAGTAAGGGTGTGGGGCAAACTAGCTATGAGCTTTAGAAATTTATTTATCAGTTTTTGGTAGTATTTAGTTTTGGTGTTAACATATCTGGGTATAAGAGGATGGGTGTTAGCAGGGGTAAAGGAGTTGGCATCGATGGACATAAATGAGTGGGCAGAAAGGTTTGAGAGGATTGTGGTGGTAGTAAGGCATTCGGGATGGTTGAATTCTATAAGGGATTGGTTTTCATAGATGGTGAGAGAACAAAGGGTGATTAGTAAAGGTAGGGTGTAGAGTAGAGGTGGTATTTTAGAATACTTAGTAAGTATTAGAGACATATTGGGGGGAATATTCTCCAGGTAGGTAGGCAACCTAGGTGTAATAGTAGCTGGGGAGATAGTGGAAGGGGTGGATTATAAATGAATTCCTGTTAATGGTTGGTGAAGGAGAGGAAGGGGATGTGGCTGAGGGATTATAAATTCAGAGGTACTGGGGTGGGTGGAAATAGGGGGCAGGGAGGGGCACAAAGCCAGCCTGGAGGTGAGCGGAGTGGGGCTTAACCACACCAGAGGAATCCTCAGAGCCTATGATTAAAGTAAGAGGCTTTTTTCTTGCTTTTTTACTTTCTCTAAATTCTAATCTATGTTCTGTTTTTAACCATAGACAGCAACTTTAACAGTATAATTTGGTGGCACTTTTTAGCATTAGGAGCCTTATTTAAGGGCTGAGAAGTTTGGTGCTGTTGACCCAGTATGGCTGAATTAAACAGTTTAAGCAGAAAGACTTTAGAAAAAATAGTAACCTTAGTTAAGTTTGTTATTGAGGGTAGACCAGTGTGGCTATCCGTTTTTTTTTTTTTTTTTTTAATATCCAACTGGATGCAGTCCTTCCAACTGTGCAAGCCTTTCAGGGTGGGAGCCATGAGAAGAGCTAATACATAATAATAGATATTTAGTGTTAGCTCATCATCAGAAATAGAACTATAGCAAAAAAAATAATTGAACAGTGTTTGATGACATATATAACATAGCGACTGAGAGAAAAAGCATAATCCTTACATTAATAGCACACTTCACTGCCCTAAGAAACAGTTTCAAGTATTTGGTAGCTAAATAGAATAATTAAGCAAGATATAGCATGTATAAGAGGAAGAAACGCTAACTAGGGTCACACTATTCTGCATACAGCATCTTGTATCTTTAGCATGAAAATAAAGTTCAATGGTAGTAGCATTTGGGAAGTAGGCTGTTTGTACAGAGTCTAGGATTTAAGAATTAGACTAAATACTACAACAAAGTTATACTGTTGTATGAAAGGCTGGACACTAATGATGGAGAAAAGGACCTGTACTGATTGGCTAGACAGAGGGACTGAGGTAGGAAAGATGTGCAGCAGAAAAGGGTGATAAAGGATAATGAGGTAAACATACTCACAAGTGAGGAGAGTGTGTTGAGCAGATGGAAAGAGTACTTTGAGAGGCAATGAATAAAGAAAATGAAAGAGAGAATGTTGGATGATGTGGGTATGGTGAATCAGGAAGTGCAACAGATTAGTAAGGAAGAAGTAAAGATAGCTATGAAGAGGATAAAGAATGGAAAGGCTGATGGTCCAGATGACATACCTGTGGAAGCATGGAGGTATTTAGGAGAAATGGCAGTGGCGTTTTTAACCATATTATTTAATGAAATCTTGGAAAGTGAGAGGATGCGTGAGGTGTGGAGAAAAAGTGTTTGGGTACCGATTATAAGAATAAGGTGATGTGCAGAGCTGTAGTAACTACAGAGGGATAACATTGATCAGTCACAGCATGAAGTTATGGGAAATAGTAGTGGAAGCTAGGTTAAGAAGAGAGGTGATGATTAGTGATCAGCAATATGGTTTCATGCCAGGAAAGAGCATTACAGATGTTATGTTTGCTCTGAGAGTGTTGATGGAGAAGTACATTGTTGATGGAGTTGCATTGTGTCTTTGTGGACTTAGAGAAGGCATATGACAGGGTGCCTCGAGAGGAGTTGTGGTATTGTATGAGGAAGTCAGGAGTGGCAGAGAAATATGTAAGAGTGGTACAGGATATGTACAAAGGTAGTGTGACAGCGGTGAGTTCTGTGGTGGAAGTGACAGATGCATTTAAGGTGGAGGTGGGATTACATCAGGGATCATCTCTGAGCCCTTTCTTATTTGCAGTGGTTATGGACAGGTTGACAGACAAGATCAGACAGGAGTCCCAGTTGACTATGATGTTTGCAGATGACATTGTGATTTGTAGTGAGAGTAGGAAACAGCTTGTGGAGACCCTGGAGAGGTGGAGATATGCTCTAGAGGGGTAAGGAATGAAGGTCAGCAGGACTAAGAATATATGTGTGTGAATGAGAGGGAGAAGAGAGGAATGGTGGGGATGCAGAGAGTAGAGTTTGCAAAGGTGGATGAGTTTAAATATTTGGGATCAACAGTTCAAAGTAATGATGAGTGTGGGGGAGAGGTGAAGAAGAGAGAACAGGCAGGATGGAGAGGTTTGAGAAGAGTGCCAGGAGTGATTTATGACAGCTGAGTGCCATTAAGAGTGAAAGGGAAGGTCTACAAAAGGATAATGAGACCAGCTATGTTATATGGGTTGGAGACAGTGGCATTGACAAAAAGGCAGAAGTCAGAGCTAGACATAGCAGAGTTAAAGATGTTAAGATTTGCACTGGGTATGATGAGGGTAGACAAGATTAGGAATATGTATATTAGAGCATCAGCCCAGGTTGGACGGTTTGGAGACAAAGCCAGAGAGGTGAGATTACATTGGTTTGGACATATGCTGGGAAGGGATGCTGAGTATAGTGGGAAAAGGATGGTAAGGATGAAGCTGCCAGGTAAGTGGAAAAGAGGAAGGCCTAAGATAAGGTTTCTTGGTGTGGTGAGAGAGGACATGTAGGTGGTTCATGTGACAGAGCAATATGCAGAGGATAGGAAGTAATGGAAACAGATGATCTGCTGTGGTGACCCCTAATAGGAACAGCCAAAAGAAAAAGAAGGAGGTGTTGTAATGTCAGTCTTCACAGCTTTGCTAATGATTTGCCAGACACAACACAACTCTGTGAGTAAATGACTAGAAATAAGAGCCACACATATGGTCAGTGTGCATAACATTGGCCAGTTGAATGGTATGAGCTCAATATATCACATGCAGTTCAACACACGTCTGCAACAGTAGTTTACTATGCAAATATCCTGTATAGATCTCTTACATTTCTGAGACAAACATGTATAACATAGTTGTATTCACAATTAACATTTGGATATCTATGACATCCCAGTATCTGGCCTAGCAGTGTTACAGTCAGTATTGTTCAACACACACTCCATTAGTAGTCATATGTGAGCCATCCTTTCCTGGGGTGACTCAGGGGCCTGAGCTGTGATCTATGTCACTGCAGACAGACCCAGATGCTATGGCCATAGGTTCTGATCAGCAATATATCAGTACAGTAAGTCTTGTTGAGACATATTTGTTGAACTTCCTATTTGCCATTATTACATACCATCTACTGCATTCCATTACTTGCTTACTTGTTTGACATACTTTTTTTTCCAAGTATAGCTGGTTTGATTCCAATTTCTGTTGGTTTATTTGCTTGTTTGTCTGTCTGTCTGTCTGTCTCTCTCTCTCTCTCTCCAAGATGTAGGTATTCATCTGTTTTGCATAGGCAGCAGCTTGCCTTTTGTAGGTAATGCTGATAAGCAGCTGATGGGCTCTGCACCAGTTGGTGTCTCCCACTTGCTAACTGCATGCAGAACAGCTGTGTTGTTATTCCTGTAGCCAATGGCATGGCAACACACTCCTATAATTGAGTAATTCATGTGGGTGTTGCCACTTTTCCTTTCTTGTGATGAGGACTTCATGGGGGTGTGTGAACAACAGCATCACAACAGGTAGTAGCAAAAATCACACTCTTTTTATATCAAATTTTAAATTACATTCAATTAATCAAGCAAATAATTAATTACAACAATTAACTACTTAAATTTGTATCTAGAGGGATGTATTCATGTGAAAGTAAAGGAGTAATATATGCATTGAGATGTCCCTGTCAGTTATACTACATAGGAGAGACCAAAAGAAAGTTCTGTGTTAGATTTATGGAATATTTGAGAGATGTAAGAAATCAAAAAGAAGATAAAATAATATCCTCATATTTTAAAGCATGCCACAATAGTCATGGGAGTTTATTGCATGGCACTATTTTAGAAAAAAATGAATGTATGGAAAATAATGAAAATGTATTAAAACAAAAGTTGATGTATAAAGAAAGTATATACATTTTAAAATACAAGACCTTAGTTCCTAAGGGATTGAACAATGAGTTAAACTGGAGGTGTTTGCTTTAAGTTCATTGTTTTAATTAATTATTTAATTGATTAATTGAATGTAATTTAAAATTTGATATAAAAAGAGTGTGATTTTTGTATTTGTATTATTCCTTGAAGGTGGTTACACCGAGGCACTAGAATAAAATAATTGTGTTTTATGACTTGTTTTTTTTTTTGGAATGCTATACTAAGAGTAGAATTGTAGTTACATTTGGACCATGGTTGTGGTATTTCACAGAGAGATAGAAGGAGTGTGGTTGTGCTGTTCTACATCTTCAGATCCAAATGTAGATGTTATTTAAATGGGGCACTGCATGTGCCCAGTTTAATTCCGGAAAATCGCCCTATTAGTCAAGGTACTGGTCCTATTTTATATGCACTTATTACAGAAAGAACAAAGTGAGTAACTGATCCTTTTGTGGCTGTGGGTCAAACACTGAGTGCAATTTCTACAGAGAAGAGAGAAATCTATGACAAATTTGAGAGACTGTTGGAGAAAGAGACAAGAACGTACTTTAATATTTTGGGTTTACAAAGATATATAGACCTTAAGATAACACCAAGGGGATGAGGTTCATAAAAAATCCAAGTTTGCCATTTGACTTGAGTTGCCCTATGGAAAAACAGTTCAGAGAAAGGTGGGTGAATGCTTCACATAGATGTGTAACTGAATGGTTACACATTTTGCTGGAAAGGGACCAAGTAAAAAACAAAAAGTTAAAACAGGAATTAACATCTTTGTCCCACACTTTAAGTACGTCTTTGGGCAGCTAAAATGTCAATAATTTCTTGGAGAAAATTAACAAAACGTTGTCTGCTTTGAAAATGGACTTAATTGAATATAAGAAAACTAAATTAACAAGAGATATCAATGACTATGAAGGGGGCCGTGCTTTTTTGCCAACATCCAATTGGAAGACGAGAGATCAATGACGTCATAACGTAAGTTTTAAAAGATCTCCCTCAACTTCCTTTGTGTCATCGGAGGGGGCTAGTTACTATGCGACAGATGAAAATGAAGATTTTCTTGAATTGCCACAGCCTCAGAGACCAGAAGAATATAGGAAGGAATGTTGGAGTGACGAGGACCAAAACCAACATCAGAAGAGCCGGAAAAGGGGCAGAAACTACACATATAATGAAAACAATATGAACGAAGGACAAAGGAACGGACTATAAATATGGGCAGGGTAATGGACAACAATATAACAAAAAATTTAGACAATAATACAGAAGATGTATGTACTGAATTTAATCTTGTACTTAATTTATCTAACTGTAATTTAACAGAAGAAACGGTTACAGTTTTAAACTATGGACTTAAATTTGTGCCCACGGTTCTACTGAGGGCCCCATGTAGAAAAGCAAGAAATGTTTAGATTTATTCGTAAATTACATTTAAGATGTTATTTTGCCATGCAAAAAAATGATGTTAATGAAGAGGTTAATGATGAATTTCAAACATTTAGTGAATCAGTTTTTATTCATGTCAAGATGAAATGGAAGGAATGAATGTTATTATGGAGAAGACTGACTTAAATGCATATTGTAATGTGGATGTATCTAATATCCCTGTGTTAAATAAGTTTATTCCCCCCTTTGATAATGTACATATAAGACAGTTTGGTACTATGATAGGTTTTGGGGGTGAAAATATTTGTGAGTAAATATTTGAAAAATAAAAGAAAAATAGAATACAACCTAACTTTCAAGGAGTGGCAAGCTCTAAAGAAAGTACAGAATAGGAAGGACTTAATAATAAAACCAGCCGATAAAGGCAATAGGATAGTGATCATGAATGTAGTCCGATATTATAAAATGTGCATGGAACACTTGGAAAATAGGGAAGTTTATGAAAAATATGAAAAAGAAGTATATGAACAGGCCTTAATTAAATATGAGATATTGTTGGATAAAAATGTGAGATTATGATATTTTCCTGCAAAGGATGTAAAAGACAAGTTGTTCAGTAGGAATAGTGAAAAAGCCCTATTTTTTGCCTACCAAATGTACATAAAAGCCTCAGGAATCCTCTTGGTAGACCTATAATTTCGGCTTACAGATATTTTCTCCATAATATAGGTATAGTACTACATAGAATATTACTACCATATGTTCAGAAATCACCTGTATATACACAGGACAGTTTTGATTTCCTTAAAAAAAATCTCCTCTGGTATGGAAAAGCATAAATATTGGCTAGTACTTGACGTGAAAAGTTTATACACTTCAATTAGACATGAGGATGGGTTAAAGGCTATTAAATACTTTCTAGGTGGCACTCCCTTTTCAAATTTTGTCATGGAAATGTTTGATTTTTGTTTGAGGAATAATTGTTTTTACTTTACTAATCAGATGTATAGGCAAAAGCAAGGTACGGCGATGAGGGCAACTTTTGCCCCTATGTATGACAACATGTTTATGTCATTTTTTTAAGTTACTTTTTTATGGAAGTTAAATTTTATGAAAAAATATGTTGATTTTTATTTTCGTTATATTGATGATTTATTTTTGTTTGTGAAGGTGGATGGAGTAAGGTAGAGAGATTTATAATTGATTTGCATAAAAATCCATTTGGCCTATCTTTTGATGGTTAACAAAAAGGAACAAAAGTGGTCTATTTGGATTTAATTTTAGAAGGTAAAGAGAATGGAAGTGTCATAACTAACATACATAAGAAGTATGAAGATTGTAGCCAATAACTTTTCACCACTAGTTGTCATCCCCCCATGTAATGGATGCCCTACCTTATGGAGAATTATTAAGATTATCTAAGTTATGCAATGACAAAAATAACCTGGCAC
The DNA here is from genome assembly GCF_019279795.1 of Protopterus annectens. Classification (NCBI taxonomy): domain Eukaryota; kingdom Metazoa; phylum Chordata; order Ceratodontiformes; family Protopteridae; genus Protopterus; species Protopterus annectens. The sequence goes on from NC_056743.1 coordinate 732,565,447, forward strand.
AAGAAATGGGGCAAACAATAAAAATGTTTAGGGAGAGGGGGTACAACTTGAAGTCCATGAAAGTAGCTCAGAAAAAAGTATCTGAAGGAAGAGGCAGTGAGATAGGAAGAAGAGTAATAAAAGGAAATCATCAGAGAAGTGAGTTAAGTAGTCAGAACATGAAGGATCCAATATATTATGTTTCTATTTACAATATTAAAAGTGGGGCAATAGTTGATATGATTAAGTACTATTGGGAATATTTGATACAGGACAAGTTTTTGTCAACCATTCTACCGAGGAGACCCTTTTTTCATTTAATAGAGGTAAAAATTTAAAATATATAGTAGTCCATTGTACATTTACCATGCTAAAATAAATATTGTTATTACAACAGGGAACTTTTAAATCTAATAACTGTAGTGTATGCACACATATCATTAATACATTTGATAGTATAAATTATGTTAAATTTGTATCTAGAGGGATGTATACATGTGAAAGTAAAGGAGTAATATATGCATTGAGATGTCCCTGTCAGTTATACTACATAGGGGAGACCAAAAGAAAGTTCTGTCTTAGATTTATGGAACATTTGAGAGATTTAAGAAATCAAAAAGAAGATAAAATAATATCTTCACATTTTAAAGCATGCCACAATAGTGATGGGAGTTTATTGCATGGCACTATTAAAAAAAATGAATGTATGGAAAATAATGAAAATGTCTTAAAACAAGAGTTGATGTATAAAGAAAGTATATACATTTTAAAATAAAAGACCTAAGTTCTTAAGGGATTGAACAATGAGTTAAACTGGAGGTGTTTGCTTTAAGTTAATTGTTTTAATTATTTGATTGATTAACTGAATGTAATTTAAAATTTGATATAAAAGAGTGTGATTTTTGTATTTGTATTTTTCCTTGAAGGTGGTTACACCAAGGCGCTAGAATAAAATAATTGTGTTTTACTACTTGCTTTTTTGGAATGTTATACTAAGAGCAGAATTGCAGTTATGTTTGGACCGTCTTTGTGATATTTTTTATTTATTCAGTTCACACAGTAACAGTATACCTACTAGCAGTAAGCAATGTACTCCTTCTTAGCTATTTGAAAAATATACTGAAAAATAGATTTGTACTCATCAGTCTGTCAGCACAGACCCGGCTGTCTGTCAACATGGGCTTCAACATTCATAGCCTGCTCTGCTGAAGCTGTATGTGAGAAAAACACACATTATGCATATCTGTCTATCATATTCTCAGGCTAGTATTTGCTACAAACTACCTGATAGTGATATGTACACACTACTGGGGCATTCTGGTCCCATCCATCCTGGATGCACTGGTCCAAGACCACTCCCTTCCTATGCTTTAGGTTGGTATAATGGCGCCGTACCTGCTCACCAGTCCGGGGGATGCCAGTAGCACTGGTGAGGTCATGTGCGAGATAGTCCCAGGCCTCTGCTTTGTATTGGGAGCCCTGGTATTGGCCCTGCAGCAGCCTCTTCTCATGATTCTTTACTAGGAGTCCAGCCATGACTCTGGACTTCTGAATGCTCCAGCATTGTGTCCAAAATGCCACTCCCTCTCCTATGCCAGCCATTGTGTCTGCACAGATGAACTATAACAGATTATGGCTGTATTCCCACCTGCATCATTTAAATAGTGCCATATTCCCACCCTTTGCTGTCATTGGACCATTTTGAAAAGGTTAAGCTCCACTAAGCAGTGTGCAAACCCGCTAAGCTGGTTTTAACACTGCTTAAAGGAGAAGTTGTTGAACACTGTGTAACAGTGCGCAAATCCACTTAGCTGAGCTACCCGCTGCTTAGCATTCATGTCTTAGCAATAGTTACACCTGCTAATCATAGCTGAGCATTGCTAACCATTGCTCACTTTTAAATTTTTTATATATATCAGAATAATTACTTAATTTAGTAAGTGTATATGATTTACTTTACATGACATCCCTCTATGTGCTTTCCTTACATATTGGCAAGGGGTGTGACTATACTGTATGGGACACTTGTGTATACATGGGTGGTTTAATATGTTATATACACTCACACTTCCATTTTCCACCAGCTACACTTCCCTGTTTGAGAAAAAGCAGTTACTACATCATTTAAGTGTAAAAAAATAATTTTAACACTGCTTTCCCATATAAAAATAACTTCTCTGTCTTGGTACTTGAACCGTGAATGCCTGCATGTAAAGCCAGGACTCTAACCACAACACTATCTTGGGCTAGTAATTTCAACTGTATATTTTTATTTATCTCCTATGGGATGTTTAAGCAATGCTAAGCAGAGGTCCTTAACCCGCACACCAACTAAGCTATGCTTAAACATTCTTTAGGATGTAAAAAAATATTTATTACATTATTGTTATGTTATGTTATATAGTGAGTATTGTGGGGTTTTTTGACAAGTCATTGAGGACTGCAGTCCGGAAATAATGGCATACAATTGACCTTTAGTCTTCTATCTTTCACAAATTCATGCTAATGCATATCCTGTTCTCTATCCACTTTTCTAAGTGTGTGAGGGCAATATTTAAGTGGTGTCCCTATTTTTAGTGTTGTTCCCCCAATTATTTCTGCCTTTGTCCACATGGACTGCTGTCTAGGAATATTGGCATACAGTTGACTTTCAGACTTCTGTCCTTCGCAAATTCATGCTAATGCATGACCTGTTTTCTATCAACTTTCTAAGATTGAGAGGACAATATTTAAGATGTGTCCTTTTCAAGGCTTTATCCCCCCATTATTCATGCCTTTGTACACATTATCTGCTTTAGCAGTTGCAAGGTGTTGTACAGCACTTTTACAATGCAGGGTGTGTGTCAGAGAACCTGTCACACACCCCCTGCATTGCTTTCCTGCTGCTATATGTATCTCAGTGTCCGCGGACACTGAAATGATTATTTATTTCATGTCAGTGTCCGCGGACACTGAAATACTGGCATAATATTAGAGAAATTCTCTAATATTATGCCGGATCATGATTAGAAAGTGATGTACAGCACTTTCTGAGTGCAGGGGGTATGTTCAATGTCCATGCACTACTTGAACATGCCTCTTGCACTCATTCATAGTTCATGTTCTTGTAGCTTAAACAGCAGTGTGCCTTCATGAATATGCAAGGCTCGCTGCGGTGGCTACACGAATACGAACCACTCTGTCCAGGAATAGCACTATTCCTGCATGGAGTTTATTGAATCCCAGGGGTGGTCTCTGTTAAGAATTTATAAGACCAACCCTATAATTGTTGATACTTTTATAATGAGAGACAACTCAGTATGTGTTAGACAAAAATTAAATATTTATTTAACTGGATGAGAAAACCAACAGGCTAGAAGGATCTGCACTTTTCAATTATCAATATTTTTTCATAAAGCATTTAACATAGCATAACACAAAAGATAATTGCTCAATTTATCCAGCCTTAGAGTGGATCACAAAGTGGTACTGATATAAAAAAATAATAATTGAAAACACAAAAGTAGTTAGATAGTGAAGCTCAAATGATAACAACATAAAGTGCCCACAGTCATGAAACATTAGTTACTAATGTTACATGAAAAGGGTCGGTACTGGGATGTAGCCTTCTTCATGTCTAGATTATTAAGGAATTTCCTGAGGGATTAGAAGGCAAACAACACTTTGCAAATGATTATGATACTCTGCATCATTTTTGTTGCACTATACTGAAGGGAACATTAGACAAGAGATTTGGAAGTCTGATAAAACTCAGATATGTGTCATCTTAGATTTCATTCAGAGAAGTACAAAGTAAAATACTTGCTGGAAATAATTGAGGTTACATATAAGAAGGGCAAACAAGAAAAAGACAACATAAAAATTAGAAATGTTGAACACTGGCAAAAACAAAGCCTGTTGAATCATTCATACCTCCTGAAGTCACTAAGGTAAGTGTCAAATGGCACCATAAATAAGGAAAATCTCTTTTTTTCTGTAGGCCTGGCTTCAGCTGTTTGTTGTTTGTTATTAATCTTCTTTTAATCATTGTTATATGGCCCAGTTGTTCCCATGTGGAGGGCTCATAACAGAAAAATGAAAAAAATATCATGCCACATCTTCGGTATTGCCTGTAGGTATGTGACCTATGTTTGTTGGACTGATACTTGGAAATCTTTTTCTTGCACATCCATCCATCCGTCCATCTATCCATCCATCCATCCACAACCCCTTTTTCCCATTTATTTACATGAAGTCAGGGTATCACTTCAACACTGACAATCATCTAGAGCCAGGGTTTACACCACTGAATGGGGAGCTCTGTCAAGTTGTTTATTCACACCACATACTCACACATGTATGGCCTATTTAGTGTCCAATCCACCTACGGCATATCTTTGGAATGTCGGAGGGAACCGATTCTCCAGTAAGAAACCCATTTGCACACAGGGATGATATGCAGACTCCACACAGAAGGCCCCCCAGCTGAGAATCAAACCAGGAAACCTCTTCCTGTGAGGTGACAATGCTATCTGCTGCACCACTGTGCTGTTCATCTTGCTTGCCCATGAAGAGCAAAAACAGAGATTGTTTGAGACTACTGCTCACTGTTTTGTGTTGATTTTCCCTTCCTTAACGCTGTGTGTTGATAGCATCAGTATATCTATAAGTTCCAAAGGGGTTGAACTGCACAGGAGACTGCTCAACCCTGCAAAAAATGCTTTCTTTCAGTCTGTATCCTTAGTGCACATATTATTTGTGAGTTTGGCGCAGTAGTGATTGCCAGCATTACTTTCAGATTATCCATTCTTGGTCTCATACAATGGATGCACCTATGGATATGCTAGTAAAATAAGAAGGTAGAAAATAGGTCTGAATAACATTAGAAGGCATAAAGGGACAACTTACAAGTAGAAGAGATGATGTTATCCCTCCATGCACACATCTGATTGGATTTGAAGGGGGTGGCTTTCAGAAATGGCATAATTAAAGAAGGACTTGACCTGATCTGCATGCCAGAAGACATATGAAAATTAAAATTATTGATGTTTTTACATATATATTTAAGGAAACAGGAGTGAAGAACATGAAGGAAGCATTAAAATAAAAGAGCTTAGAAGTGTAGTGCCTTTCAGAATAAGCAGTGTACAGCAACAAACTGTCAGATGTTTAAAGGTCAGAGGAAATATTGTTTATATAAAAATGAAGAATTATACCAGCTTCTCGTTCTTGTTTGGAGAAGAAATGTTGAAGCTTATTAAACTGGAGTAGCATCTTATTTATTACCTGAGAAAATTAACAGTTTTATTAAGCAATCTAAAAATGCCAGTAAATTCTATACTGTTACATAATACAGTGAACACATCTTTCAGAAGGAGGACATTGAGCAGAGGGCTTTTTCTCTATCTGTGTGTGTTTGTAATTTCACCATAGGTTTCAGAATAACTCCCTTCTCTAGACTGTGCAACACAAGCCAATAATGTTTACTATTCTGTGTGACTGGATTCTGTGCATACACTTGAGTTACGACTGATAAGGTAACTGCAGGGAGAAACTTCATGAGCTTCTTGTAACCACTGTGGAGTGAAAGGGATGTGAACAGGGAGGGATATAAAACAGTTGTCACGCAGTCACCAGTAATCAAAGAGAAGCAATTGGCATAGAGTATATGTGTACATACAGCCGGTAGAATCAGAAACAAAAACAAAGCTAGGGCTGCCACCTTTTCAAATGCCCAAAGGAAAACATTTTTGTTGAAATGTGAGATTTTTGCAGGACAAAACATACCCACAGCCACTGCAAAGTACAAAACTTCACTTTCTTCCCAAATAAAAGCAAATTTTTGCAATATTTGAGTTGCTTATGCTATTTCATACAACGTTTAGGTGTTTCAGATGCAAAATAACTGTTTTATGCAACTATTAAATACAACTTAGGAAATATCTTTTTGTCCTAAAATCCAAGGACATTTGCAATTTTTCAGTTTTTTTTGCAGGACACAACTGCCAAAGAGGGATTGCCCCTCACAAAGACAGACAAGTGGTAATCCTAAACACAACACAGAACTCAGTTTGGCAGTGCATAAAAAAAGGAAAGAGCTCAAACTATTGAGTAATACAGTGGATATAAAAAGTGTACACACCCCTGTTAAAATGCCAGGTTTTTGTGATATAAAAAAATGAGACCACAATAAATAATTTCAAAATGTTCCCACCTTTAATGTGACCTATAACTTGTACAATTCAACTGAAAAACAAACACATCTGTTAGGGAATAAATATAAAAAAATAAAAAAGTACAATAAGCTGGTTTCATTAGTGTGCCATCCTTAAACTAATACTTTGTTGAAGCACCTTTTGAATTAATTACAACATTCAGTCTTCTTGGGTACATACCTGCCATCAATTAAAGAGACTCTGATAACCCCAAATAAAATTTAGCTGTCCTAGTAGGATTTTCCTGATGTTTACTCAGTTGCCTGCTACAGCAAAAGCCATGGTTCGCAGAGAGCTTACAAAGCATCAAAAATATCTCATTGTTGAAAGGTATCAGTCAGGAGAAGGATGCAAAAATATTTCCACAGCACTGGATATACCATGGAACACAGTGAAGACAGTCATCAAAAGTGGAGAAAATATGGGACAACAGTGACGTTGCACAGACTGGACATCCCTCCAAAATTGATGAAAATACTAGATGAAAACTGGTCAGGGAGACTGCCAAGAGACCTACAGCAACACTGAAGGAGCTGCAGGAATTTCTGGCTAGTACTGGTTGTGTACTACATGTAACAACAATCTCCCATATTCTCCATATGTCTGGGCTATGGGGCAGGGTTGCAAGATGGAAGCATTTTCTTACACAGAAAAACATCTAGGCCCAGCTAAAATTTGCAAAACAATACACCAAGTCCCCCAAAAGCATGTGGGAAAATGTGTTATGGTCCGATGAGACCAAGGTTGGACTTTTTGGCCACAATTCCAAAAGGTATGTTTGGTGCAAAAACAGGCATTTCGCACTACCAAAAGAGCACCATCCCCACGGTGAAGCATGGTGGTGGCAGTATCATGCTTGGGGTTTGCTTTTCTTCAGCTGGAACTGGGGCTTTAGTCAAGATGGAGGAAATTGTGAATAGTTCCAAATACCAGTCACTTTTGGCCCCAAACCATCAGGCATCTGCTAGAAAGCTGAAGATGAAGAGGAATTTTACCTTTCAACACTACAGTGACCCCAAGCATACATCCAAATCAACAAAAGAATGGCTTCACCAGAAGAAAATTAAAGTTTTGGTATGGCCCAGCCAGATCCCAGACCTAAATCCAATAGAAAATCTGTGGAGTGAGCTGAAGACGGCTGTGCACAAGAGATGCCCTCACAGTGTGACAGATTTGGAGCGTTTTGCCAGGAAGAGTGGGCAAATATTGCCAAGTAAAGATGTGTGATGCTGTTAGTCTCCTACCCAAGAAGACTGAATGTTGTAATTAAATCAAAACGTGCTTCAACAAAGTATTAGTTTAAGGGTGTGCACACTTATGCAAATAGTTTATTGTACATTTTTTATTTTTTATGTTTTTTCCCCTAACAGATTTGTTTGTTTTTTAAATGAATTGTACAGGTTATAGGTAACATTAAAGGTGGGAAACATTTTTAAATGATTTATTGGGATTTCATTTTTTATATCACAAAAACCTGGCATTTTAACAGGGGTATGTACACTTTTTATATCCATTGTATATTCACAAGCAGCTACTGAAAACAACATCATCTGTTTACAAAACCGGACCATGAATGATGCAGTGAACCTTTCACTGATTGACTGTAGGAAACATGTTAATATAGCAGTATAAAGGGAAAACAAATAGTACAGCCTTTATTCATCAGAACTACACAGAGCACTGTAATAAAATCAATCTGTCATTTTAGGCTGAGTTTATATATATATATATATATATATATATATATATATATATATATATATATATATATATATATATATATATATACTAGGTGGTGTACTATGTGCCCTGATCAGATGACTGATATGCTTGATTAAGAGTTTTTCCATACAATCTTATTATACAGCAACTCACTTAGCAAGCTGTGGAACAATTCACAATACACTAAGCAACTCGGAAATACCTTATCATAGCACATTTCTGTCATCCTTGCCCCCTGTATTCCCAGACAGCAGTGACCTTACATGACAACTGAAAGATACTGTTTAACTTAACAGCCCTACCATTCTTAACACTGTTTAGTTTCTAACACCTGTTAACAATAGATACTGTTTAACTTAACGGCCCTACCATTCTTAACACTGTTTAGTTTCTATTAACTCCTGTTAACAATTTCACTTATTTTCTCAGTGGTTCTTTTCTGCAAAAAGGTCCTTTATCCAAATGGACCTATTTGATCAAAAAGGTAGTAGATAAAGTGGTGACTTGTATAATTACATCACAAGTGAAAGCATGAGTCACAGACTGGTCTGCTTAACAGAGACAGTGCCAACAGAAAGTCAGTCTTGTTTCTAGAATTACAGATGGGAATCTCGAGTAGTCTTAATGGGTAAGTAAAAACATGGAATTAAAATCCAGTAAAGTCCCTATATTCCACCAAAAACCAAAGGTGCACAAGTAACAGTTAAAGAACAAAGCATTCAAATCATAATTTCTTCAAACTATTATCACATTTAACTGAATAAGATAATAAAATGATGAAATAATAGAGATAACAAAGATCTGAATATACCAAATGCACTGAACATATATGTGTACTCATGCCTGTTGCACAAATGGTGGGTGATCTTTTGTTAGTTAATTACCATTTTGTGGCAAATGAATATTATAGTCTAAATTATTTTAAACATGGTATCTGTTTGTTGCATCCTGTGCATTATTTCTTAAAATTCATAGAGCACTGTACACAATACTATAATATGATGTGAGGGAACACCATATAGTTCTTTTCTGCAAATTAACTTTAAACTATTATCTTGTTTTAAGCCCCAGGCTCCATTGTATCTGAAGCCACTTACATTCCTTTCTGTTTGGTTACCCCTGAGTTTGCTGATACAGCAGCAGATTTTAATCTCTTGGTAAATTTATAACTAGACATGATCAGCAAGCAAATTACCACATGTTTATGTTGATATATATATATATATATATATATATATATATATATATATATATATATATATATATATATATATATATATATATATATATATATATATATATATATATATATATATATATATATATATATATATATATATATATATATACACACATACACACACATATATATATATATACATATATATATAGAGATATATATATATATATTTGTACATATATATATATATATATACATATATATATATATATATATATATATATATATATATATATATATATATATATATATATATATATATATATATATATATATATATATATATATATATATATTTTTTTTTTTTTTTTGGCCATTTGTAGATGGGAGGTTTGTTAGGTATCACATGCAATCTGCCTCCATGATGTTGATGTTGATGAGCTACAATAAAATGTATTTAATATATTTATTCTGTAAACAAGTAACTCACTGAACATTGGGCAAAAGGATACATTTAATATTCACAGAAGTGTCTTCTGATCATAATAACATCTTTGAAGTTTTAATTAATCTTATAACATCCACTTCACGCATTTGTTCTGTCATTCTTTTTAGCAAATGTGATAATATTTCAGTCTTCATGTTTTTTTTCCAGCATTCTATGTCAACATATTTATCACTCCTTGAAAAAGGGAAAATTGGGTAACTGGATATACTTTATTTTTTTGCTGACTGATTTGTATATTTCATGCATTCATAAATATGGGTAAACAGCTCTTAGGCCAAACTTTTTTTCAAAAAATAACTGATTTTAGTATGTAAGGAAGCAGCAGTTGCTATTCTTCTGATCTCCATAGCTCCTAACTTCCTTTCCTTTTGGTCGTATGTTTTCCACACTTAGAAGTTAATTTTGAATGTTAGCTATTTTATGTTACTTAGAAAACTTTCATTTCTGTGCATCCAAATTTGTGTTGGTGTGCATGCACATAATTAGGGTCATATGTGTGTGTGTGTGTGGGTGTGTGTGTGTGTGTGTGTGTGTGTGTGTGTGTGTGTGTGTGTGTGTGTGTGTGTGTGTATGTGTGTGTGTGTGTGTGTGTGTGTGTGTGTGTGTGTGTGTGTGTGTGTGCGTGTGTGTGCGTGTGTGCGTGTGTGTGTGTGCATGTGTGTGTGTGTGTGTGTGTGTGTGTGTGTGTGTGTGTGTGTGTGTGTGTGCGTGTGTGTGCGTGTGTGTGTGACAAGAAATAACCCCATTCCTGAGTCAAGAAACAGTTAGAGTTCATGAAATTAGTATTGCTTCAGTCTTTATTGTTTCCCAAGAGTGCTCTTCTCAGACAATGAAATGTACCCAGAATTGCCTCCTACTGTTAATTTCATATGGCATTACATATGTTGGCAGTATATGCTAGTACTCTTGAAAATTCTCTTTCATTATCCGTTTTGCATCTACTACTATTGGAACTATCTGGGTAGCCTTATCCTATATTTCTTTAATTTCTGCTTGCATATCCTGGTACTTTGTGATTCAGTATCTCTTAATATGCAGGACACTATTGTCACTTTAGTAATAATAATTTGACCATTATATATGTTTTTACTTCCATATTGGATGATACCATGTTATCAGAACTGCTTCCTTTTCAGTGCTTCTTTGTGGTACACATTTCTAGCACTTCTTAGCTATTTGTAAGTTGTAATATTTACACAATTCCCAATGCAAGAGTCTTGCCACTGTGATCTGTCTTCCAACATGCACACCCTCAGCCATGAGTATATCACACCCCATCAATGAAATGTGCATCTGTTTTGAGTTCTGTGTAATAAAACCTGAATTTGTCTGTCTCTCCAACGTTTTCTATAGAGTTTATAATCCAGTGCGTACATAACCTGTTGCCTTGAGTTGCCATTATTATTAGCCTTTCATTTTTTGGCTCAAATTCTCCTCTCCTTAACCATTCATACATCAAGTCTTGATTGACGTGGTTATTTCAGAAGTCTATGTCACCATAATTGTGGCCTTTCTAGTTTTTTCCTCTGGCCCTGGTCTTTATATCATTCCTTTGTTTTTCACATTTTCCATTGCACTTGATTTTTGTGTGCTTCTGGCTTGATTTCAGTCCTGCTACTTTCCAAAATATTTCTGAAAATCTGAGTAAAACTAATATCTTATACTTCTTTCCTTGATCGTTTACAACTTTGTCTATGTTTGGATCTGATTATGTCAACAAAAATGTATGCAGTCATATGATTGCAGACCTAAACATATAACATAATTAGAGAAGGCCCATACATCTTTCAGACCAAGAGATATATAACCTTGTCCTGCATTGTTTTTATATATACCATGAAGCATTTTTCTTGTTTTCTTTCCATCTGATCCAATGCTTTTTGGGGCCAGTCAATCACACCACAGCTACTTAGCACAGGAACATCAAACTGATTTATAGCATGGGCTTTATTCCCAGATATCAAGGCAGTTTTTAGTATTATGTTTAGTCTTCTAAATTATTCCTTACTAAGCTTTGTTCTCATGTGTTCATGTTTTATTGTTGACCCATCATCTATTCCAAAATATTTATACATCTCCCCCTGCTCCAGTTCAATTATATCACATTCCTGTATGAGGGTGATATTTTCTTGGTGTTTCAGCTTTCTTGCTATAAATGTTTATTCTGCACATTTATCAAAACCAAATTTTACTGTTATATTGTCTGAGAAAATGGTAACAATTTGTAGTTGTGCTTTTAGGCACTCATCTTGTAAACTATACAATTTTAAATCATCCACAAAAAGTAGATGAGATATCTTTAGTCAAGATTTTTCTTTTTCATTTTTTTTGGAAGTTAAACTATAGCTATAGCCTAGCATGTAAATCAGCAGATGTGACAGAGAAACACCCTGGAACATCCCCTTTCTTTCTTTAGGGGATTTTTTTAATACTTGCCTTTTCTTTGATTTACACCATTCATACCAGTGATCACATGGGGGCAACAACGTTATATTATGTTTAGATGGAGCTGCGCAACAAGTTTGCCAGATTTCTAAAATAGTTTCCAAACTATAAAATGTGACTTACTGAGCACAAAGACTAATGTATATTTGTTCAAATACATTTTTAGTTACATGTATATCTTTGAAATACTCATTACAATCATCAACTACATGTGTTTACTGGTACTGCTTTAAAATGAAGTATACTGCATTATAATTTGTTAAATGTGTATTTTAATAAATTACTGTTATTAGAGAACCAAAATAGGTACTTTCATGAACCAAAGAGAGGTGCATTTGCCGAAGCTGTTAGGAGACTGTGATTCATTTCCAGATCCTATGCAAATTTTTGCTAATATTTTGTAACAAAATATGCTATACTGACAAGAAAAAAATAGAAAACGTCTATTTTGTAGGAAACGCAGCACAGCTTTATAGGTGAGAAGAGAAGTACTGCGAAGAGCACTTCTGGCTAGCATTAAAGGTTGAAACAATACTAATTTCATGAACTTTAATCATACATTGACTTAGGAATGGGGTCCATTCCCATCATGGTATTAAATATCCAAAAGACTTGGAAAAATTAAAAATGTGAGAGACTTGTATTATTAGCAGGAACTTTTTAGAAGTTCAGAGTGATAAGAACATGAAATAATTAAAAGGAAATTGCTCAAATTTCCACCATGCATGCCACATCCTGCAGAGAATACTATCACTCTCAAAAAAGTCACAGTCTATTGCAGGCAATGACTTCACAGCAACTACCCCATCAAAACATCATGTCCAGGACTCTTTGTTGTGTAAACTTAAAAACAGTAACATTTATTAAACAGCTATTCATTCATAAATATAGGCGTCATCACTACCTCAGCTGCAACATGTGGCTCAGATAGAAATTGTCATACTAAGGCATTGCACCACACACACACACACACACACACACACACACACACACACACACACACACACACAAACACACCCACACACACACACCAGATTTATCAGCCCTCTTTTCCAAATTCCTAGATGCACCACTACATTGCTTGAGAGTGTCAAGTCTATCTGGGTGTACCTCACCCCATTCCCTGTCTTGAGAGCCCATCTGCATTGGCATTGCTACTCCCACTGCGGTGCTGCACTGATATATCATATGCCTGCAACCCCAGACTCCATCTTAGTAACTTGGCATTTTGCTGAATGGCTCTGTTTAACCATGTTAGAGGGTTGTGATCTGTCATCACAGTGAATTTTCTTCCATACAGATAAGGCTGAAGTTTTTGTAGTGCCCACACTATGGCTAGACATTGCTTTTCTACCACTGCATAGCATTCCTCCCTGGGTTGGAGCGTACAACTGAGGTAAACCACTGGGTGCTCTTCTCCCTCTGAAGAAATCTGGCTAAATACAGCCCCCACCCCATAGTCTGAAGCATCCACCTGCACAACAAATTCTTTGCTATAGTCTGGACTGGCTAACACAGGGGGTCCTCCCAAAGCTTCTTTAAGCTTCTGAAAAGCCTGCTCACATGCTGGGGTCCACACTACCTTATCTGGCCTGTTCTTCCTTGTCAGGTCTGTGAGGGGAGCAGCTATGGTACTATAATTGGAAACAAACTTTCTGTAGTACCCTGCTGTCCCCAAGAATGCCCTCACCTGCTATTTGGTAACAGGTGCAGACCATGCCTGAATAGCTTCCATTTTGGCAGGTTCTGGCCTTATCTTACCACTCCCCACCCTATGTCCTAGGTGGGAGACCTCTGCCATACCCACCTGACATTGGCTCGGCTTAATGGTCTACCCTACCTTCTGTAGTCTGCCCAGTACCTCCCTGACATGCTGAAGGTGCTCTTGCCAGGAATGGCTGTAGATAGCAATATCATCCATGTAAGCAAGGGCAAACCCTCCTGCTCCTGCTAAGATATGATCTACCAGCCTCTGGCAAGTCACTGGGGCATTCTTCATCCCACAGGGCATCTTTGTGAACTCACACAAACCAAAAGGAGTCACAAAGGCTGATTTCTCTCTAGCACTGGGAGTCAAGGGCACCTGCCAGTAACCCTTGGTAACATCAATGGTTGTAAGATACTTAGCCCCACCCAGCTGCTCTAGGGCCTCATCAGTCCTAGGCATGGGGTAAGCATCTGCCTCTGTGTGACTATGTAATTTCCTGTAATCCACACAAAACCTGGTGCTGCCATCCTTCTTTGGCACCAACACCACTGGTGAGGCCCAGGGACTGTTAGACTTGAATCACCCCTAGTTCCAACATCTCCTGTACCTCTTCCCTCAGAGTCTGTTTGACTCTCTCAGGCACCCTATAAGGGGCCTGCCTGATAGGTCTTTGGGGTCCTGTATCCACCTGGTGCTGCACCAGGTGGGTGCTCCCTGGTTTCCCGGTGAACATGTCCCCAACCTCCTGCAACACTGCTTGGATTTCTCGAACCTGGGTAGAAGATAGCTGCTGGGACATTGCTACCCCTTCCACCGAGGTGTCAGCCCGAGCTTCACTGAGATCAGTCACAAGATCTCTCTCAGTCTCCTCCTGCAATCCACTGCAAATGCTCAGCACAAGGGTCTCCCTATTATGGTAAGGTTTCATCATGTTAACATGGTACAATTTGTGCCCCTGCTGTCTGCCTAGCACTTTCACCATGTAGTTAACATCACTTACCTTTCTTACCACCTTGTAGGGTCCCTCCCAAGCTGCCTGCAACTTGTTGTGTCTGACAAGAATGAGAACCATCACATGCTGCCCTACAGCATACTCTCTAGCTTGAGCATTTCTGTCATACCACAGCTTTTTCTGATGTTGGGCGTCTGCCAGGTTCTCCTGGGCCAAGCCCATGAGTTCCCTGAGCCTTGTCCTGAGGTTTTGGACATATGCCACAACAGACTCCTTGTGAGACTCACACTCACCTTTCCACTCATCTCAAATTAAATCCGGAGGTCCCCTCACCTTATGCCCATACAGCAACTCAAAGGGTAAAAAACCTGTGGATTCCTGGGGAACCTCTCTGTAAGCAAACAGCAGATGGGGCAAATATTTGCCCCACTCCCTCTTAAACTGATCTGCAAATGCACGTAGCATGGACTTGATTGTAGAGTTTAACCTCTCAACAAGACCATTAGTCTGGGGATGGTAGGGGGGGTCTTCATGTGCTTCACCCCACAGGACTTCCACAGACAAGCCAGCAGGTCTGACATAAAATTGGCACCTCTGTCAGACAGTATTTCCTTTGGGAAACCTACCCTGCTGAAAATCTCTAGCAAAGCATTTGCCACCTTCTCTGCCTCAATGGAGGACAAAGCCACTGCCTTAGGGTATCGTGTAGCATAATCTACAATCACTAGGATATACTTTTTCCCTGTGGAACTTGGGGTGCTCAGAGGACCCACAATATCCATAGCTACCCTCTGAAATGGCTCCTCAATCACAGGCAAAGGCATCAAAGGAGCTCTCACCTTGTCTCCTGCCTTGCCTACCTTTTGGCACTGCTCACAGGTCCTGCAGTAACCTGTTACATCTCTGGAAATTCCAGGCCAATAGAAGTTTTGCCTAATATGTCTCTTTGTACATTTTATGCCCACATGACCTGTAAAGGGGATATCATGGGCTATGGCTAGAAGCACCAGATGGTAAGCTCTAGGCACTACCAACTGCTGTACTCTCTCACCTTCTAGCCCTCCCTCAGGGGTCCACTCAATGTACAGTAACCCTTTGTTACAGTATACAGACTCCCCCTTCCCTTGAGAATCAGGTGCATCCCTAGCTACCTGCCTCAGGCCTTGCAATGTAGGGTCTGAGAGCTGAGCCTGTCTCAAGTCTCTCCTTGTAACCCTTCCCAGCTCCCCTTCCACAAGAAGTCTGGCATCCTCTGACAGCAGTGCCTCACTGTCAGCCTGGGTACTACTACTCACCTCTACCTTTGCAGTTACCCTGTCCAAGGGAACATCAGTACCCACAAGCAGCTGTGGCTCACATTCAGTCTCACTGCTACAGCATAGTTCACCCCCTGAAGTAACCACCTCAACAGTCCTGGCTGCAAGTATGCAGTCTGTCTGGGTCTCCCCAGGCTACCAGACCCACATACATGTCTCCTAGCCTCACTGCGTGTAACCGCATAAGAACACAGTACTGCCTTATCCAAATCCTTCCCTCTCAGGACATCTGCAGGATGGTAGTTCCATACCCCTGTTGTCTCAAGACAACCCATTGTTGACATTTTGTCTGTTCCACTTACTGGGTCCCTCACCTCTGGTTCCTCACCTTGCCTCCTTGGACATCTGTATGCCACATGGCTCCACTGGTTGCATTCAAAACATTTAATCCTAGCTCCTGGATGTGTACCTGGACTAGTGGCTTCCCTTGCTACTGGTGGATTCTGTTGGGGCAGTCTGTGCTGCCCATCATGGGTTCCTTTAGTCCCATGAGCAGTACTGGGGGTCCCTTTCCTGTGCAGGGCTGGCCTGCTTGCTAGGTATAGGTCTCCCTTCATCCCCAACTCCTCTGAAGTAGCACACTGTCTAGCAGCTAACCAGATCCTCATGGCCTCAGGCAAAGTGCTAAGGGCTTGTTCCCTTACCAAAAGGTCTGCCAGCCCTTCAAATGTGATGACTTGACATCCACTCACCAAGCTACGAAAATTAGTGCTCAGTTCAGCAACATATTCACATACATTTTCATCTGCCTTGCATCTATGTTCACAAAACTTTTTCCTATACATTTCAGGTGTTAGCTTAAAACATTCCAAGTGTCTTTTTACAGCAGTATAATCAAAACAGTCAGTGTCATGCATTTTTGCCAAAGAAGTTACAGCTTTACCATGGAGTAAGGGGGTCAGGAACCGTACCCAGAGCCCTTGATCAACTTCATACTGTTTACATACCCGCTCAAACATATGAATGAAGCTATCAAAATTATCCCCCTCTTTAAACTGTGGAAAAAATTTACTGACCTTTTGTGCTTCTGAGGTCCAGTTACTCCCTTCCCCATTACCTCCATGACTCTGGAGAAGAGTCAGCTTTTCCCTCTCATGCCTCCTCTGCCATTCATTTTCCTCAGCTTGTAGACTCCTCATTTTCTTGGCAGCTTCTAGTTCCATATGCCTGCCCTCCAACTCAAGTCTCTTTAGCTCCAGCTGGATTTTTAAGTCCACTGCAGAAAGGTTGAGCTGTCCATCCTCTGAGGGTATTGCATCTCCACTGTCAGTTTGATTGTCCTCCAGGCTGCTGTTTTCTGATGTAGCTGTAACCAAGGCTGCAATCAGGTCTGCTTTATTCAGGTTTCCATGCACCAATCCCCTAGCCTGGCACATCTCCGCCAGCTGGCTCCTTGTCAGATTTCCATACTCTTCTGCTGACATGCTGCTTTCTCACCCTGACTAACACTAAGCTAACAAAAGAAATAAAACAATTGTGATATGAACTCTGAGTATACACTGTGTGGCTGTTTTAGAGTACAAAACACTTTCAGAGATCACTGTACATAAGCTACAGGAATTACTCTACCCCACATCACTACAAGCTAATTAGTATGTGAAGTAGATCCCTCCATTGCCAAACAGTTGTGAAGACCATGCCCTTGCCCAGCAATCAAGGAGCCTCAATCCTCACCACTAACACCAGGGAGGTCATCTCTGAGAAGAGAGGAAATGATAACTAATACACACAGTAAAGTATAATTTCCCTTAAGTGCACACAGAGATCACAGCCAGTCTGGGGCTGGTTGCTCCCTTGCTCACTGGGTCCCCAATAAGACTCCCCACTGGCACAGCTATAGGGTCCAGGTCTCAGCCTAACTGGGCAAGCTAAAACCTCCAGTACCCTTTCTGTCCAAGCAGTGCTTCGTGTCCCTGCCAAGTAGCTGACACAACACACACACACACTTTGAGATACGTATTTACACAACTTCACAGACACTACTGGGAAAGGCTGACACAGATTCTCCAGTTGTGCCCCTTTACCCAGACCATATGGTAGTAATCCCTGCCACCACCCAGCTAATAATATCAGCTACTAAAAGGCCCTTAAAAGGGTGTCCAATTATTACTGTGCAATATTATTATCCAATGGTAATGTGACTATTCAGTCTAGGCTTATTGGAAGGGCTTAGACAGTAAACTCTAGAAATATATAATGTACTCTAAAGCATAATTTATCTCTACATAAACCAGCCACAGGTAGAAGGTTTTAAAAATATTTAATAATAAATAACTAAAACACAAGACAAAACTACTACACCATAGAGATATCTAAGAGTTCAGAGATCACACAGAAACTTAAAATAATACAGTAGGACAGGTCGGATTTCAAAGAAAAATACCTAATTAATCTGTACTAGCTTTAACTATTCCTACAAGAAATCACAGTGCTAGAAACTTACATGTGAGCTTAGGCAGAGTGCTGAGTTACATATCCAAGATCAAAATGCTCCCAGTCTCTTGTGAGAAATAGTATTTAAACAATACTAACAAACATGTCTCTAAGGCCCTCCCAAAATTACATCATTTTTGGCACTTAGATTTTCCCAGTATTCATATTGCATCATCTTAACACCTGGTCTGAGTTCTCAGGCCACAGACTGCATTATTTAGCAATCTAACACCTGCTCAGAAACTTACAACAATACAAGACATTTCACATTTACATTCTAGCAGAAACCAGAGCAATAAAGCACCTTCCACATGTAAATTCTGGTCATAAACTTTAGCCTTAAAACAATGGGCATGAAACCTTGATCCAGACACACTGGAGCCGAATTCTAACATGAAAGGGTCACAACATGCTTCAATGGGCCAGTAGAGTACAATGTTGTCACATATTTTGCAGTTCCACATTTCACAGTATTCTTTTACACTCAAGAAGACATGCCTGTATTTTACATTTATTTACAAATGCCAGAATTATATATCAAATTCTATTTGACTAGGCTGGCAGCCTTCACCCATCTCTCCCCAATTGTCACACAGATAATCAAATGTTTAACTTTATGTTCATGTATCAGGACAGCACAGCACGTACGACCATTGTAAAGTGTGCAAACTGACAAGTTTCAGTGGTTCTAAACTTTCAAAATAAAGCATCTGGAGTTCAGAGTGCAGTAAATATAAACAAGTAAGAAACCTTGTACAAATTGTGTTCCTGCTTCCCGAACACCCAACTACAAAGTTATATGTTTAAATAAATAATCTAGTCCTAGCAGCAAGTATAGGTTGCATCTCATTACAACTTACCGACAGTAGGCTGCACCAATGATAAGAATCATTTATATATATATATATATATATATATATATATATAGATAGATAGATATAGATATAGATATAGATATAGATATATAGATATCTCACACTTCCATAAAGAGGAGACCACATTCAAGTAAATTAAATGATACTAAACTAAGTGCCATTTCCATATCAGCTTTGGACAAAGTCATATTTCAATCAACAACCATGGTAATATTTTTTGATGATAAAGGGGAGTTATAGGCTATGCTACTCAAAAGGCGCACTGGAATTTTTAATTAAAAAAAAATTACATTAAAGTGGCAGTTCTTTATTACAGAACCCAAATAACATCAAATATAAATTACTTCCATTTTTAAAAACCCTTTGTCAAAATATGAGCTGCCTACTTACAAAGGTAAGCAATGAGAGTAAGAAAAGCAGGTATCTACCTGGAAACTGTTGTCATATAGTTTTTGGAGGGACTTGTGCGAACAAACACTTCTTTCTTGCAGGAAACTATCCAGTAAGTGTTCACATGAGTCACCTCATGACCTCTAATGCAGTACAAGACATCATATGGGAAAACCCAAAGTGTCAGTTCATTCAGCAGAAGCTGATACAGGTGCTGGCTGTCCAGCCCAATGCTGCTAGCCACCATGCTAATGACTGGGTCCATTTCATGACTAATCCAGAAGAAGCAATACCTTGATCCTTTGTCTGATCTGTCAGGAAACTAGTGGTGCATGTAATGTACTGATATGGCTTCCTGAAAAGCTTGGCTGAATATCAACAGCTGATAGTCACTCACACATCCACTTATCCTCAGTAATTTTGTTTTTAACGCAGCTGCTGCAGCAGTGTCTGCTCTGTTATCTTATAGATTCATAATTTACTATAGTGTTAAAAGAACAAACCTATACCTCTCAATTGTACAGATTTTCACAGAATGTCCAGATTTTAGCCTCATATTTTTGGTCCACTTTTCACAAAATTGTGTTTTTTTTTAGGAAATTATTGGCAAGTTATTGAGGATTGAAGTCAGAAAATAATGACAGACATTTGAGTTTCAGAATTCACACCCTGCAGAAAATTCATGCTAATGCAAAACCTGTTATTCTATCAACTTTCTAAGTTTGCAAGTGCAATATTTAAAAATTGTCCCTATTTTTGGGCCTTTGTCCCACCATTATTTATAGCGTTGTCCAGATTTCTTGCTGTAAGAACCTGAGAGATATGAACACACCCTTTTCTGCAAAATTAAGAAAATTCTCTTCTACATAAAGAAAATCTGCTCTGCTGTCCAATCAGCACTGAAAAACAAGTCTCTCTCTCTCTCTCTCTCTCTCTCTCTCGTGCTGAAGTTGAGTGCTCCCAAAATGTTCACTCTTTCTCTGGAGCCAATTCCCAGATGATCTCTTCCCGTGATGTGCTCTGGAAAACAAAACCAATTTCCTGCACAGCAGACATGATGATGCTACTGAAGTGGAATGAATCTATGACTTTCCTATGTGCCATATCTCATGTGTGTTTCCCAGCTGATTTTTTTATGGCCGGAATGAGTCTCCAAACCAGCACCAAGCCCTAGGCAGCTGCCTACATTGCCTTGCACTGGATCCAGCTCTGATCACTACCCTAAACCCTGCTCACTGCCATACTTTTTGAGTATAATAACTGGAGTCAGAACCACTAAAAAAAGCATTATCATTGACCTCTACTATAAATATTTATGCAATGAACAGTAGAACACTGGTGCAAAATAAAAGAAATGCACACACACAGACAAACACACACACACACACACACACACACACACACACACACACACACACACACGCACATCCATGTACATATATACACCACCCAGAGCACACATACATGCACACATACTTGCCTTAGAAAAAGAATAATATGCATTTGCCTCATATTGGTTCTGCATTACTAAAGACTGTAAGTAAATATTATATATTAAGCTTTGTTCTAGGATTCTAGGTCCTAGAAGAGCAATATTAAGATAATAATGTGCGTGTGTGTGTGTGTGTGTGTGTGTGTGTGTGTGTGTGTGTGTGTGTGTGTGTGTGTGTGTGTGTGCATGCATGCGTTTGTGTTTGCATGTATGCATGTGTGCATATCTGTGTGTGTGTCTGTGTCTATGAGCGTATGTGCATGTGTGCATGTGTGTACATACCTTGATGTGTGTGTCTGGGGCAGAGAATAAGACACACTCGTAAGAACAACGGAGCTAAGTAATAGCTTTAAAATTCAAGCAGCTGTATAGTCAGTCTGCTTACTGAGCAAAATCCAGTTACTTCTTAGCAAGACTTGGTAAAACAGGATAAGCAGTACTAGAATGTTATTTTGTATCCATGATGCTGACTTTGCACTACCTTAATTTATGCACATGCTGCAAACTTAGCTGGAAATGTAAACATGCCTTAGGACAAAACAACATAATGAAATGAAAACCCTGAGACAAGGTTATGCATATTCAGAATCAAAACAAAAGTAAATGTAAACAGAAAATCATGTTGCAGCTTGCAAACTAAGAACTGTTATCTACTGGTATGTGTAGAAAAAACAAGCACAGTAACAAAAACCACACTCCAGAAAAACACCTGCGCTGGTGTTTTTCTGGATCTACTGGTGTGTGGCAAGAATGGGAAAACATGTTTTGAACTGCTTTGCAAGGATTAGGTGCAGCAAAAGTTGTTTTAATTTACTGCAGTAACTCCATAGGAATATCCCACATCTGGGTTGAGGCCTTGTTGTGCTATTGTAAGGAACATTTACTGGTGCTTTTAAGCAGAATTTGGATTGGTTTTAGAGTGCCTTTCTTTGAAGCTGTAGACCAAGTAAAGACCTACATATGAAAGATCCAAGTATGTTCAGTTTATTACCTTACACATCACAAAAAAATTGTATTTAGATTTCAGTATCTTTCCACTGCCTGCATAACTGTGTTTGCAAATGCAATTATTAATTTATGAAGTGTTTGAATTCTTAGATAATGCATAAGAGCAAGATTGCAGTTTATATTAGGTTACAGATTTAAATTGATGATCGCAGCATGCATAGATGATTTATTTATTATTTACTTATTGAATTTGTTAAATGGATTAGTGAACTGTTTAGAAAAGTCTTTTCAGCAATGACCAAAGCCAAAAGGCCGAAAGGAAGGAAGATACACATGGTGCATGTATATAGACAGATGTAATATGTGCATTACAGAACTTGCAGATAATATGGTTCCAGAAAAAAATGATATGATAATCACTTGAGTTCGGTTATGAATTTATAACCAACTAAGAACACAGAGCTTCAAGTAAGCAAAGGGGGACTCTATGTTTAGTCTGACAGTTGGTTTACAGGATTAAGGAGCTGTTAACAAGCTGTTTCTTGCGGTCTAATCATGCAATGTCCAGTTCCGACAGCCTCCACTGCTTAACTGTAGGACTCTGAGCAAGTCACTTAACCAGACACTGCTTTTGGTCTTAGAATAAAAAAAGTCCATCAGGATCAGTGCTTCACCTCAGAAAACAAATAAATATGATAAAGACACATATAAAGGAATTAACCATATATTCCGAAGTGGCTCTATTTGTATTAATCAGAAAGATGCTCTTTTATTATAATTTTTAATGTGGATTTTGTTCACAAAAAGCAAGTATACATGTTCAATGAACTACTTTATGAGCTTCGCCATTTTTTCAAACATAACCACAGTGTGACAGCTAGGATCTGGGAGTTACGCAGTTTTAAATAAAAGTACAATAACTTCTCTATCTGTGGTACATATCAGGAAAGTTCTCAAAGAAACATTTATTGTAGCTTTGCTTACTGCTGTCACATTCATCTAGCTGTGTATGCATATTTCACTCCATAAGATTTAAAAACATCCAGATCTTCCTCATTGACATAATCTGTAGTGTTATGGAATCCAAGGTGCTGTCAGTGATTGTTCTTGCATATGATTACCACACAGCCTCGGTTATTCCTCCAGAATAGGAACTGCTTACTTCAGCCTATTCACTCTTTCATTTATTGTCAGCTTCTCGCCTCTGTGCTACTGATGATGTCTGTTCCTCTGTAGTGCATTCAGATTTCATGTCACAATACCTGCATTTACTTTCATCTTCAGTAGACTTCATGACAGCCTCATCCCTTCTATTTGTGATAGGTATACGTTAGAATATGTTTTACCTCTCATGTAGTCTCTGGTCATTTCTGACATATCCTGACTGTCTCCAGGATTCAGTTAATAATTCCAATAAATTATATGGTTATGTTAAATAAAAAATGCCAAATCACTATACTGTAGAAAAAGTTCCACTAAGTATACAATGATAAGTTACTGTTTCTATATTTATTTATTTTGTATGTTATGTGATTGAGCCACATGTTGCAGACAGTGCAGTGTAGTTATATCAGTTTTTAATAATCATTTGGTTGTTTTTATGTGGAAACCACCAGACTGAACTATTTAACCATAAGTCAGAGATGTTGCACCAAGTCACTGTGCTGCAGTTTTTAGACTAAGCTACTTCTCTTCCAGCATGCAAGTCTGGAAACCCACCTTCCTGTACCCATAATATTCAATATACTGATATAAACCACAAAAGGAAAACACCAGCTCTTAATGTCTGTTTCAGTGATCTCCCCACCACCACTGTACTCCCACCTAATCTTATCAGTTAAAACTGTAACCAGCTGCAACCACCATAATGTCTGTGCTACCTTTCTACATTAGAACAACTCAGTATAAACATTATCTGGAAATTCATCATATATGCCTTTTGCAATATTGAATATAACCATTCCATTTAAGTTACCAACTATTTTACATTTTGATGTTGCATTCTTACTGCATTTCACCTTCAACATGTACAGTTCCCTCTCACAATGTGTGCCTTATAAGCCTTCCACTAGCATCTCTAATCACAAAATACAGCTGACACCTTTTATGCAATCTATTATCTTATAGGCATCTAAAAACCTTAGATTCTAAAGACACAAAAATTACTGTATGCAAACTTGCAAGCTCACAGACTCAGTACTTCAATATAATTCCCTTTGTGCTGAAAATAATGGCCTTCACTCTCAAAGAACCACTTCTGATCTTCTTGTCTCCTTCAATGACATTTTCTACTCCTACATTCACATTAGCCATACTACAATATACATCAGTTTCCTGAAGAAATGTCATGCTTCAACTTCAAGGTCAGTTTTCCTCATAGCTTAGTTTGGGCATTTTCTCTGGACCTCTAACAGGTGGAACATCTACATGTTTTGCTCATTCTAACCATTGTAGCTTCTCTTCTTAAGTTATTCTGTTCCCTCAATGAGCAAGTCAGACAGTTTCACTCCATAACTGCACAGGCAAACCAATGCAGCATTTGTAAAAAAAAAAAAAAAAAAAAAAATTCAGAGCCTAGAGATAGGCAGTATTTAGACCAGTTAGGACACTGCCAGGACTCAGTGTATCACTGGCTATGGCCAGATGTCTAGTTATGGTGAATTAGCTCTTTATCCTAATCTATAAAAAAAATAAATAAATAAAAACAATATGAACTGCTACCAACAGAAGGAAGGCAAATTGTGCTGACACATAGGCATAAATGCACGCTGAGTGTTTGTGGTATCTTAACAGTGGTTTGCACCCATGGGCGCCAAAACCATAGAGCAAGGGGGGTAGAGCGCCCCCTCCCCACTTTTACAACTGCAAGACCTTAACAGTATATATATATATATATATATATATATATATATATATATATATATATATATATATATATATATATATATATATATACATACATGTCCCAAAATGCCCATACAAACATATTCTGCTGATAGACCACCACAAATGGGGCAGCATGCACAGCTGGATACAAAAGCAGCCATAACACTCACATCTGCCCCCCCCAGTCCAAATAAATAAGTGAACAGCACTGTGATTCTTTCTGATTTTCCCGGTTAGGGGTCACCACAGTGGAACTCCGGTCCGCTAATGATTGGCAGTGGATTTTTACAGTGCCGAGTTCCTAGCCCGACGTCCAGCCTTCAAAGAAGGTGCACCCATTCATGCATGCACTACTACAAAAATCATGATAGGCCATACACAATGCAGCCTACATGCAGCCATGACACTCACATCTGCCCCCCCCCAGTCCAAATAAATAAGTGAACAGCACTGTGATTCTTTTTGCTTTTTACGGTTAGGGGTCACCACAGCAGAACTCTGGTCTGCTAATGATTGTCAGGGGATTTTTACAGTGCTGAGTTCCCAGCCCGACATCCAGCCTTCAAAGAAGAAATACCCATTCACACATGCACCACTACAAAAATCATAATAGGCCATACACAATGGCTAGACATACAACCTCTTAGCAAAACAAATAAAATGTCTGAACATTGCAAAGAAAAATACAACCAGACAGTAATTCACACATGTTTATTATACTCTGATGTCTTGGTCAAAGCCTTCAAGGAGTAAACATTACCAGAAATATATGCCTTAATCACAAGAAGCAATTAACACCTAATTACATAATTGAATACACAGCCTCCAATTACACTCTTCATTTAACCCCCTACGGGATAAAGTATCACAATTAATATTAATACACTGAGCCCGTACATAATAATTTTCCTTTTATGAATGTTTCATCGCACAGAGGAACAGACATTTTTAGAAACAGTACCTTGATACACACTACTGTCCACATGGTGAGATTTATTCAAATGTACAGCTATAGAACTGACATATTTCTTATCAGTAATACATCTGACATGTTCTAATAGCCTAGCTTTAAAAGATGTGCTACTGCCCTCCACATAAAATATGTTACAAGGCCGTCTAAGAGCATTCTCTATATACAAACCTCTTGAATGTACAGACTTCAACATGTTTCCCAGCCATTCCCCTCAGCAGGAATTATAGCACTAAATAATGATAGACCAGTATACCTATCCACCTACTACTGTATGACATCTGGACAAAGCCTGACATAATTGGTGGACAGAAGCCCAAATACATGGCCATACACTAAATATTGCTGTTATACACTGAGAAAGTTGCTGGTGTTACAGGGTTTGTTGTAACATATCTTTTCTGAGGGATATAAAGTCAGAAAAACAAATGGATGTTACCATCTACATAATGCAATCACCAAAGTATGCTACTGAGTTGCCAAGGACAACACCTGTTTGGGGAACAGCCCATACATAACAGACTAACCTGTGGCCATTATGTGGCTGGCCATACAGTTGAGAGCTATGCAGAGACAGAACTTTGTCAGACTGAAACCCATTCATAAGCAGCATGTGCAGACAAACCCTGTTAAACTAGCAGTATTCCAAATATATAACAGCAATACTCACATTCTGCCCTTAAGTCTTCAACCTTCACCACCATTTAGTTGGCTTGTATTCACAAGGCTTGTTGTAAGAGGTAGTAGCTCACACAACTCCAGAATGTCTTCCTCATAAGTAACGGAAAGAGCAACGCCCACATGGAGTACTCATTTATAGGAGTGTGTTACCATGACATTGGCTATTGGAAGAACTAAACAGCTGCTCTGCATGTAATTAGCAAGTGGGGAACCCCAATAGGTGCACAGGCCATTATCTTGTCATGAGCATCACCTACAAAAGCCATGCTGCCACCTATTCAAACCAGCTCTATCCCTGTAGTGCACAGAGAGAGAGAGAAATAACAAATGAAACATAAAGTGGAAAAGAGAAGGGAAAAAAAAGGTAAGGGGAACATGTAAGCAAGTAATTGAATGTAGTACTTGGTCTGTAATAATGGTAAATATGATTTGGAGGAATATATGTTCCAATAAGACATGCTGTACTAATGTCATGCTAAACAGCTGCTATGGCCATAACATCTGGCCCTCTCTGCAGTGGGACATATCACAAGCATACCTCTCAACTGTACTGATCCTCACAGAATGTCCACATTTTACCATCATGTATTTTTGTCCGTTCCTCCTGCGATATGTACTTTACTGGCAAATAGCTGAGGATTGAATTCATCAGGCAATGACAATCACTTGAGTTTAAGACTCCACATCCTTAAGAATATTCACCATAATGCTAAATGTATCATTCCAACAACTTCCTATGTTTGTAAAAGGAATATTTAAAGTCTGTCCCTATTTATCCCCCCATCATTTTAGGCATTGTCCAGATGTGATGCTCTGAGAGGTTGTGAGGTGGGATCACAGCTAAGGAGCATGACTCACCCTGGGAAAGAACAGCTCATATATGACAACCACAGGGGTGTCTGTCAAACAGTTGTGACTGTGCCACTGCTAGACCAGTTAATGGGATGTTTTCCATATCCATGTTACCTGTAATTATGAGTATGACACATGTTTGCCTTGTAAAGCTAAGACACCTATAGAGGGCATGTGCCTAGTAAAGTACTGTTGCAGACGTGTGCTGAACTGCTTGTGATATATTGAATTAATAACATTCAACTGTACAGTGTTCTGCTGGACAATAAGCACAGTTGTGACTGATATCTGAGTCACATACACATATACCTGAGTTATGTCAGCCAAACCACTGGCAGTTCTGTGAGCAATGACATTGTAACATAATAGCCTACTTATGACTGTTGGACATCTTCCAGGTTGTCACAGTGATGTCAAACCCTACTGTGCAATCAATCTACTAATGTATGGAGCAGCTATATTAATACAGTATCAATACTGATGTCCCCTTTGACACCCATTTATGTATGCCATTGTCCAGATGTACTGCTGTAACAGGTTGAAAAGTATGATTGAGTGGCAAGACTGTAATTACAGTGTGCCATACTAGCATACAACAGAAATGTATACCAGGTATTCCCTGAGTACATATATGTATGCTTATGTTCAGCTGGAAGGCACAAAACAAAATCACATGTGTTTCAAGCATTCAGGTACATAGGATGTGCATGTGCACATGCGTGTAATAGTGTCAGTGCATACAACAGACAGAAATGTGTACATCTACTGGTTGTTGCAGTGCCTTGACACTAATATGGGTAATAGAGTAGGCATGATATTCAGATATTAATCAGAGAAGTGTCCACCTGTGTTATGACCCTCTGTCCATGCCTACCACTACCAGTTATATTCACACCTATATACAGTGGATATCAAAGTGGACATACCCCTGTTAGACTGCAAGATATCTGTGCTGTATGACAATCAGACCACAGAAGATCATTTCATAATATTTCTCATCTTTATGTGACCCCTAACATGTACAATTCCATTGAAATACAATCAAAGGTGTTTATAGGAAGGTGACCAACTATTGCCAAGTGAAGATGTGGCATGATGTTAGTGTCCAGACCAAGATGGATGAATGCTGTAACCATCTCAAGAGGTGCATACCTGACATATCATGAGAATTGTTATGAAATGAGTTATTGTGGTGTCATGTTCCAATTGTACAAATACCAGGCAGTGTATCAGGGGTGTGTACTCTTTATACCCACTGTAGCTATATGGACACAGCAGTACCTGACTTGTATATCCAGCCTCCACCAAGGTAGAGTAATCCCCTTTGGTGGACAGCAGCAATACACAAACCACATAATAGGTTGGTACATTGGCTGTACAGGGACACATAGGTGCAGGCAAAAACTTTGAAGCAATTCCACCTATATCTGAGCAAGCATGTATGTTCACAGGTGACTTCCTGTAAGGCTGACTATGACTATGAATTGGACATATCCACACCACCAAGGACAATTGCAACTGTGTCTCCACATATGTTGTAGTGTCAGATGAAACAACACACTTCACCCTGTACTGGGGGTAAATAACACCTCATACACACATGCCATGGATATAGGCAACCTGCATCACACAGGTTAGGTGGGAACATCACCACCCTGTCCATTCCAGTTGTACAGGGAGATATGCACATCAATCACACTCCACCCCTCAACAATGATGAGGCTGTACATATTGCCTTCTGATGGCAACAACAGCATATCTCCACGGGGCATAATAACATCAGTGTCTGCCTCCTACGTGAACTCAGACATGTGCTCAGAGCTCCATCACACACCACAGTTAAACACAGACCTGCCACCATCCACACACCATCCACATGGAAGATGCCCACTGTCAACCCTCTACACAGAAATGAATGGAGGATAGAGGATTATGCAATCAAGTCCCACATTGGGGGAATAAGATAACTCTGGGGCAGGCATGTAATGCAAGCTGCTATAGCCATGATAGCGTGGAGGGTTTTGGTGTAGTCTGGATTATTTGCAAGTAATATCCATTGTTGATGTGCATTTTGACAACCATATGAGGTCCTATGAGCTTTTTCCTGTTTATGTCTTCCAGGTAACATGCAGAGTGCTTACCTACCAGAATTCTCTGTTGAGGAAACAGACATCATCACCCAGTATGTAATTGGACATTATGCCCTGTCATTCGGATGGAGAGCAGAAGATGTGCGGCAGAGGACTGCCCTGTGGAATAGTGTCAATGATGCTGGCCTGCACAGCAGAACTTATGTGAAGCATCGGGCCACAGACCTCAAATGCCATGCCCATCAATGGACTGCTGGTGTAGTGAGGGACTGGCTAGCCACAGGTGGAGGCCCAGCCATCCAGTCCGACTGTCACCCACCAAGGAGCTCTTCACCACACTTGGGCCACACGCGGAATGCACAAGCCATGATGCTTAGGGAAGAATTGTTTAGGTGGGTTGCACACACACACTGGATGAGGAGCGTGCAGGTAAGAGCCCAGTGGGGATTAGTACACTAATGTATCAGACATACATGTATCTGCATTGTATCTACATGCATTTGTCAGGTCCGATTGCAGTTGTGGATGGGTTTTTCTAATGCACAGAGGTGCACATGTATGGAAAGGACAGGACAGTGTGTATTATTGCAGTTAGTACTATAGATGTGCAGACATGCTGCATCCATCTTGTACCAAGGCCACATGTGTGTCTGCTGACAATAACTCCTTTGCACGACTACCTAGGACCCTCTGGTCTGCATATGGGACAGCAGCCTGAAGCTGGTGAGTATGACATTGTTCTATTGTTGCCTGGCAATACCCCAGGCATGTGAAGTGCGTGCAATTTGCCATGCACACAACCATCAGTAATAGCTGTAATGCTTTAACTAATAGCTATATTGATTGTTGTGCATGTTCACTTGTGCTGGGGTTAACTGTATTGCATCACTGTGGTCACCACTGGGGCCTATCTGATATGAATTCAACATTCTTGTAGCATACCTTACAACTTGTCAGTGCCACGATGTCTGGACAGAGGCCAGCAAATTATGCTGGACAAATGGCATAAGGTAGGGTCATACACGACACATTACTGGTATACAATGGATATAAATTGTGTACACTTCCCTCTTAAGATGCAAGGTGTTCCTGTTACATACTAATTAGGACCACAGTATGACAGTCCACACCTCTTCCAGCCTTTAATATGACCCATAACAGGTACAGTTCACTTGTAAAACCAAGCATCTGGACTCATGTATTGCAACTACAAGGCTGGCCACCTGTGAGGGCAGCAGACATCTTATCAGCATGATGTTTCAGTCAGGTATGATACCTAATGCTGCCATGTGTGTCAGTATACTCACTGTGGCCTTTATGGCTATAATATCACATACATGGGCATTGTTAAGGCACACAAACCACTTCTGACCATGTATAGGTTTCAAACATATGGATATTCCAGACACATCTGTACAGAGGACTGTACAATGGTTTAACCTGCTGTGAGGCAGATGCTGTTACCAAACAATATAAAGTAATAGCAGCGGGAGGTGGTCACCAGCTGTGTATGGTATACACATCAAAATGGTATAAGCCACACAAGATATGATCCTCACACACACACACACACACACACACACACACACACACACACACACACACACACACACACACACACAGTTGTCAGCATTAGGATTAGAACACTTGCCTATCTAGGTATTCCTAATATAGCTCTATACAGTTATGAGACATGCCACAGAGCTTATGCATTTCCAACTCTTCCAAGGGTACTTCTAAGGTGGATAACATCAACAGGTCTACTAATTTAGAGTGAAGGGAAGTGTAAAGGGTAGTACACAGATCAAAAATGGTATGAGCTAGACAGTACATGATTCACATACATACACACACACACACACACACACACACACACACACACACACTGCTTATCAAGGTATTCCTACTATAGTGCTATGCAGTAATGAGATTCACCACAGAGCTTATACATTTCCAACTCTTACAAAGGTACTTCTAAGGTGGATGACATTTACAGGTCTACTAAATTGGAGTGAAGAGAAGTGCAAAGGGTAAAGGGTAGTACACAGGTCAAAAATGGTATGAGCCAGACAGTACATGATTCACAGATATATACATATGCGCACACATGCACACAGACACACACACACACACACACACACACACACACACACACACACACACACACACACACACACACACACACACACACACACACACACTTGCCAGTACTGGGATTAGAACTCCTGCCTATCTAGGTATGTCTACTATAGTGTTATGAACTTACTGCACATGGTACAGACCTTACTGAACTTTCACAAGGCCAAAGCTGCTGATAACTGCACAGCTGTGGTAAAGTATTACAGGTGCAGACAGTCTGCCTTCTGTTCTACCTGTACATCATACTAGTTCTTTCTGTCTTGCACTTCAACTAGCATTGTGGCCTAGCACTTCACCCAGTTATTGTATCAAGAAGTGTGGCACACCTTTGAACCATCAGCAGTACTCGTTAATCACAGATGTTGCCCCAGTACTTACTAGTTATGTCCACCCCTCATGGCATGTTTGAAGGGCGGTTATCTGTGCTTTCACCCATTAACCTGGTGCACTTGTCCATTCTGAGGCACTGTTGCAACTGCCTCGTGTACACAGACAACCCTCCCCTCTAAGCTCCAAACACTCAGACCTGTGAGGGTTACCCATACATCACCCAATGTGGACATATGCACTCTCCAGCAAAGACTGGACTATCAGGTCAAGAGGATAAGATCAACACCTGCACCACACCATGTGGAATCCATAGCTCACTATGACACCCACTTTGACAGCCATGACATACAGTAAAAAGCCACACACCCACCTTCCCAGAGGCACTCAATGGACATCTATCCAAACAGCACAGACCAGCAAGGCAGACACCCACTCAAACACCGTGACATGGCACATGCCAAGGGACCCATATTTAACCTACACGGTGTGTCCCCAACCTAAGCTCCTAAGGCTAACCACATTTCACAATACAGTGATCATGGGTAACTCAACACTGAGGCACACACATCCCACACACTAAGTTGAATATGGAGGAGGTAACAGCCAAATATCTATTACATGCCAGCATCTAACACATGACACCGCCAGTCATGTCACTCCACAACTATGAGTATCACTCCATATCCATGTGGGTGTGAATAACTTGGGACACACCTCCCTGGACTACATGACAGGAGACATGGTTGAACTCTCTGATTATGTGGTCCAGGCAGATGTGACAGTAGCCCTGGGCAGTGTACCACTGTCAGCCAGAATGATGCTGCGGTACTATCAATAGATGATTGACTGCAACATTGGCTTACGTGTTATGTGTCATTCTCAGGGGATCCAGAACCTCTCTGCTTGGGATGACATGATTGACAGAACCCAATGACTTGCCACAGATGTCCTACATTTGTTACCGCTGGGTTGCCAGGTACTGGCTAAGTGTCTTTAAACCCCTATGGTACCTTATTAGGCAGTGTTCCTAATGTTATTACCACCATAACAGCTACAAATGTAAAACAAAAAAAACTGACCAGTTCCATGACAGTTAACTGTTTATTGAGTATAAAACAACTTCACATATATATATCCACTAAGCGCTTTCACCCAATTACTTCTTTGGGCATCATCAGAGTGAAAAAACAAATTAAAACAACTTAATTTATACACATGGATATAACACCCCTATGTCTAAAATCAATGGGAAAGGTCAATAAATTACCTATGCAAATACCTAATACATCTTAAAATTATATAAAACTATTTAAAAAACTTAACAAGTAAAATGTGTACATTTATCAAAATACAATCTGATTTATATTTCAAAAAATGCTAGGATGAAAGTAAATGCATGCATTTATCAAATACAATGTGATTTGTATTTCAAAATGTTAGAGATGGAAATGTGTTCATTGATACCTGGAGGGTTAGACGCATCTAGTCTCAATTGTCACAGGCACTCTTTTGCTTCTACTAGAGTCTTATCATCTCCACCTTTCTCATTGTAAGGAACACGGTCAATCACCAAAAATAATTTTTTTTTTAAATCTTTACATTTTTTTGGCTGTGTACATACAAAGAACTAACATATTTTTTTATTTTTAATATCCCTAACATGCTCTAAAATCCATGTCCTTAACTTCCTTATAGTTTTCCCTACGTAATATGTGGAGCAGCTTATACATGTAGCAACGTAAACAGCCATCTTTGTGTTGCAGTTACAAAATCCAGGGCATCTGATAGTTCTCCTGTAATTGTAAATTGCAAAATATGGTCCATCATTAATGTATTTACATGTGCTGCAAAATCCACATTTACTCATCTTTGACATCTTATGTGTATTCAAGTTGACATTAGTCTCCAACAGTTTTTTTTTAATTTGTGCCTCTGCTATAGATAAACTCAAGTGCAATACCTAAAATCTCCATTAGTTCATTTTTAAAGACACTTTGCTATGTCTCCTGTACTATGGTCTTTATTTTAACAACTACCTCATTGAATGGGAGTACTAAAGCCCTTCTTTTATGTTTCCTTTTAGAATCAATTTTGTTTATATTATTCATTCCATCTTTTAATAATCCTCCTTTTAATATGGGTTTAAAAACAGTGCTCCTTTTATCCTCCACTTCCTTACTTATTTTTGTTAAAATGCCCCGGGGATATCCTCTTTCACTAAGCATGTCCATTAATTTCACTATTTCACTTTGAAAATGATCATTTGCACTCACAAGTCTAGACAGCCTCACCATCTGGCCCTTCATAATGCTCTTCTTTTGGGTATATGGGTGACAACTGTTAAAATGTAAAAAGAAGTTAGAATATGTCTTTTTTCTATAAATATTAGAGTTCAAAATACCTTTATCTTTGTAAATCAAAATATCTAAATATTCACATTTATCTTCATATACCTTACTGGTGAATTTTACAAACAGTGTGGTTGTACCTATGTTGTCAACAAATTCATGGACTTCCTCCATTGTCCTCTTCTAAAAAATCAGGATATCATCCAAAAAGCACAAATACAGAGCTATTTTGGACATATATCTTGAAGTGAAGACCCATTGTGCTTCCCAATCAGCTAAAACTAGGTTAGTATATATGGGTGCACATCTAGCACCCATAGCCACACCTGTGTTCTATTTAAAGTGTTCACCTTCAAATATAATAATATTGTTGAGTAAGACCATTCCCATGAGTTCAACCATTAACTTTCGTCTTACAATGTGTAAATCCCCGTGTCGCGTCAAGCAATTCTCAAACATTTCAAGTTCTATATCGTGTGGTATGATAGAAAATAAATTTATCACATCCACCGTGACCATAACAAACTCTTCATTAATTGTCTCTCTATCACATCAAGACAGTGCCATGAGTCTCTTAGTATGTGAGGCAGTTGTTTTAATACTTTTTTACAATAAAAATCCACATAAGATGCTATAGCTTCAGTTTTAGAACCTTTCACCAAAACTATGGCTCTAAACGGTGGATCATTTGTACTCTTGTGGATTTTTGGAATACCAAAAATGGATGGCACAATTGGTAAATCTACCATTCAGTAATTGTAATCATCCTTACCAATCATGCCATCCATTAACAACTCATGTAACTGCCAATCAATTTTTGTATATGCTCTGTTAACATCATACCTAGAGACTCTTTCGTATGTTGCTTTGTCATTCAACAAATCAACCATCTTACATGAATAATCTGTATTGGTCATAATCACAACCCCACCCCACCCCTTATCCGGTTTCATAACGCTATAAAAATTTGTAGTTGTTAGTTCTTTTAAACGGAACCTTTCACCCTTGGTCAAAATGTCTCTCAAGGTATTCTCAGTCAATAAACATCTCCGTATTTGTGACTCACATAACTGTTCAAATATATATACCATGGGGTTACTGGGAGGAATAAAAGTATTTGATCTTTTTATTGTAAAAGCATTTTCTATTCTAGGCTTGGGTTGTTGGCAAAAAAATAACTCTAAATTCAATTGTCTTGTATATAGTTTAAGATTAATTAAAATCTTATCAATATCATACCTAAATGTAGGAAAATCTGAAAAGCCTTTTTTAAACAATGCAAAGTAATCTTGTGATAATTGCAACATGGTAAAATTTTAAATTGAAACACTACCATCTCTTAATAATTTACAATTAAGCTCTGCATTGTGCTCATTGTTCTCATGTTGCACTTTGTCATCAAAACTTTCACACAGGCTATCACAATTGTATTTCATATCGCTAAAATCTTGTTATTGTATGATAAGAAAACATTTGGAAATGTACACTGCTCACTATCAAACAATTCACTTGGTAAAGACGTGTCATTGTGACTAAAATAAATACAAACTTCATTGTGAAACCCATTGTGTTCTAAATCAATAACATGAAGTTCATTAACTAAATCAGGCAAACAACCTTTAAACAAGTCCAATCGTATGTCATTTAATGGAGTTAATATAGTCTGTTGTGCCCATAGGGCCTCCTCTGGTTCATTTGATATGTTTGTCCTCTCCCCCTTCCCTCGTTGAAGCCTTGCTGTTGTTGACCCTGGTAACGATCCCGTAACTGGTCCGACCATCTCAGGGGCTGCTGTTCTAAAAAAGGTTCATTGTCAATTCTATTGGTACCTCTTTCAGCAGCAACCCTGTCCCCTCTAATGGCTGACTCAGTGTGGGGTCTGGTACTATTGAGCCCCTGTCTATCACTAATGTTTCTGGTGTTGAAATAGTTCTTGTAAGTTCTAAAATGAGCATATGCTTTAATTTCAGCATATTCACAGCTGTATCTCATTAGTTTATTGTGCTTAGTTTCAAGGCCTTTTTTAACAAAAATATAAATATATTTCAATATAGTATCAAAACGTGCTTTGTTAAATTCAAAAAGTAAATCTTTGGTAATGCTATTGTTTAAAGTAGCTAGTTGGTCCTTCAAAGTTACATGTTTAACAAAGTTGTTGCGTAGAATAATTCGCATTAAATCCATACCTGTTCTGTTGAACAATGTTAATAGATCCTGATAAGCCTCGGTGCCTTCCTCGATCCCCATTGGTAGTTTGAAGATCTGCAGACCTTTGGGTACTTGATGTAGCTCAATGGATCTCTCAAGAAAAACGATGAACATTTGAAGCGGTTTAAATCGCTTCAAATGGACGTTTTTGTCCCTAGACTGTCAATGCACATTCCTCAACAACCTGCCATCTATGATGGCCCAATGCAACACTTACATAATATGAGTCTTCAACTACCCCTCCATCACCTGGGGAATGTAGCCAAGCACCAGTACAGTGGCCCAACACTTCTGAGGTTCATCATCGTCATTGCTCTATACCAGCTCATACTGACTCCTGGTAGAGAATGCAACAACCTTGACCTGTGTTGACCACTTAAATATGGGACTTTTGCTCATCCATATATGCCAATCCCTGCAGGGTGAGATTCACACAGGCTGTAATCAACATGGAACTCAATATGTCAGCCACACCCCCAAAAAGATAATCACCTGGCAAAACCTCTCCAAAGCTGACTTTGCAGCCATGAAAACAGAGGTGGATGGCTTCATTGCACCCATGGCAATGAGAAGTAGCTGCATAACTGTGGAATCATGCATATGGGCATTGTACAAACAGGTACATGAAAGCATGGTACTAGCCAGAGCCAACAGAACCCAGACACTGTCCTCCAAACACTGGGAGACAATGTGATGTCCCCTGCCATTACTAAAGTGTACATCAGAAGGAGGACAATGTTGCAGGAAAAGGTGGTGTCTCATGCCTGTTGAACTCTCTTATTAGCCTCAAACACAACTTTGGATCCCTCATGGAATCCCCGACAGGCATCTATGGCAGCAGAGATGCAGCAGACACTGACAACAGTCGTAACAGCCTTTGATAGTTACATCAACAACCTCCACAGCATTAAGCACAAGTGCTGTGAGTTACTGCACAAAGCTAATACCTATCCTGAGACAACAGATATTGGCCACAGTCTTGGCAAAGCATTCAGTGCCAGCTTTACTCCTTTCTATCCCCACAAGTGAAGTGCTGAGTGACTGTGTTCTCACATGGTGTATCCCATTTCTGTTCTAGGTGTCTGTGTGTCACCAGGATGTGGCCCTGCATCAAGGCCACAAGGTATGGCAGTGCAGTAACATATCCATCATGTCATAGGCAGGATACAGTATGTACACAGCAATCCCTGGTCTGTAACACAGTGATTGTATATGCCTCACAGATTATAGGGCTGAGGGTTGTACATAGTTATATGTTGATTTACATCAGTTGTAGAATGGAGAATGGTACATGTTCTTGTTTGGACACACCTCCAATTGCTAATAACCACAGCCACAGGGGATATTCATCATCCAAGCACAATGGGATTACTATTCACACACACACACACACACACACACACACACACACACACACACACACACACACACACACACACACACACACACACACACACACACACACACTTGCCAGTACTGAGTTTCAAACCCCTACCTGGCTATGTATTGCTACTACAGTGTAATGCATTTATCGAATGTGCCACTGAGCTTATAGGATTAATGTTGTCCCAAGGTACTTCTAAGGTGAGGAACATCACCAGCCCTTGTAAATACTGGCATTGGGTGATGTAGTGGGTGAGGGATTCCACAAAATATTTTACCCTACACACACATGCACATTTAGCAGGGGTGATGCTCAAACCTCTAACTATCTTTTTGGACCATTATGTTATGCATTTACCACATGCACTACTGACCATACATGGTTTAGGGTTGCCAACAGGTACTTCTAAGGTAGATGATATCTGCAGGACTGCTAAAGTCAGGCACTGAGATGTGTACTGGGTGTAAATGGGGCCAAAAGTTTTGATTTACAGACATATATATGTAGACATATGTACACACACAAACACTTGCCAGGAATGAGATTCAAACCTCTACCTCTGCAGTTATTGCTACTACATTGTTCCACATTTATCACACATGCCATGGAGCTTACATGTTGGAAAGCTGTGCAAAGGTATCTTTGAAGGTGAGTGACATCAGCAGCAGTGCTAAAGGAGGGGTAAGGGAAGTGTTGTAAGTGTGAATGACCACAAAATCAGGTTTCTACAAGGATACACACACTCTCACACAAATACTCACATTTACACAGTTGGCAGCATCAGGAATGGAACTCCTACCTAACTAGTTTGCTACACTACAGCATTTCACAGTTATTGCTAGTGCCACAGAGCTTCTATGCTGGAGAGTTGTCCAAAGGTATCTTTGAAGGTGAGTGACATCAGCAGCAGTGCTAAAGGAGGGGTAAGGGAAGTATTGTAAGTGTGAATGACCACAAAATCAGGTCTCTACAAGGATACACACACTCTCTCAAACAAGCCCTCACATTTACACAGTTGATATGATCAGGATTGAACGCCTACCTAACTAGTTTGCTACACTATAGTATTACTCAGTTATCACAATCACCACGGAGCTTATCTTTTGGAAAGCTGTCCAAAGGTATCTTTGAAGGTGAGTGACATCAGCAGCAGTGCTGAAAGAGGGATAAGGGAGGTTTACTGAGTGTGAATGGCTTCAACCACATTTGTCTATAAACACACACACACACTC
This sequence comes from Protopterus annectens, assembly GCF_019279795.1. NCBI lineage: Eukaryota > Metazoa > Chordata > Ceratodontiformes > Protopteridae > Protopterus > Protopterus annectens. The sequence goes on from NC_056743.1 coordinate 732,604,709, forward strand.
ACACACAACTTTACATTTGACAGGACTGAGATTACAACTGCTACATTAATACCTATTTGTATTGTAGAGTTACACAGTTATCACAAGCACCACTGACACTATAGGGCTGAGGGCTAACCAAAGGTATTTCTACAGTGAATAACATCAGCACATCACGTAATATAGGCCTATGGGATGTGTAGTGGGTGGGACAGGCCTCATAATGGGATTCTCTCTGTCGCTGTCTGTCTTTCTTTTCCCCACGTCTCTGTGTGTGTATGTTTGACATATTATATTATGTTGAACTTAGATATGTGTGTGTATTCCTATCCAATATGTGTGTGAAGTATCAATGGTGTACAATTTGGTGTGTGTGCACAGACAGCTGCGAATAACCAATATCTGTAGTCCACTGCATTGTGAGACATGGGCTTCATTTCTCTAAGTGTAGGAGCATGCCCAGTATGACCTTCTATATTGAGTGTGTGCATCAATTCCATGGAAGGTTGGACTCCAGTTCAGGGTTTTGTGTGTTACAGCTACACCTAGCAAACTGTTTCTGCAGGATATTTGTAGATAGGTTGCCAATATGGAGACACAATGGGCTTAACATACAGGGGATACTGTAGTTATTGCTGTCGATGCTGCTTCTTTGACATATTTGGCTATAGCATAGATTTTCTGACATATGTACTGCTTTACACTGTGGTGTGTTATGTCATCATCTACTGACAGTTATCATTCTTTGCTCACAGTTATTTACCAGGAAATACAAGATGAATGAAGCTGAGATCAATATTCTACATAGACTACACATTCTGGCACACACTTGCCATTGTGGAGAGGTAGCTACAGACAATAGACTGCTGGTTCTGTGTAAATGGTGCAGCACCTTGTTAGTATGCTGGCTGGGGTTCCCCTCCTTGTGCTTTTCTCAACTACATGGAATGGCCATATTCTGATGGGGCCATACCTCTCAGCTGTACAGATACACCCAGGTTATCCAGAGGCAGGACTCATATATCTGGTCAGTTTACCTTCACATTGTGGTTTACAAGTGGTTTTGTGGCTATTCATTCATGGGTTTGCAGTTGGGAGTAGTATAGGTGGACATTAGAGTTTCAGACTTCACACACTCCATGACATCCATGTTTCTACAGCCCCATCTGTTATTTGCTCCTCCACCTAACATAATGTAAGCAGTATCTCAGCAGTATCTCTATAGCTGGGCCTTTATCCCAGTAGTATTTATGGCCTGATCTACAGTCCTTGCAGTAGGACATGGGGAGGCATGCTACTGCATTTGTCAACATGGCCTTGGATTTGTTTTCTGTTTACTGTGTTAGGTTGTTAGTTGTGACCCCTGACATTCCATACATTGGCACTATGGGTGAGGCATGGGCCTTTGCCAGGGGACTGTAGGCCATTTGGGAGTGCTGCGGGCCATCTGTTACTGCATTTCTACATGGGATTGTGGGGGGGGGGTGCACACCTGCAGACTTTAACATTTGAAATGACTGCACTGGTATTTTGGTTACTTTGTTGGCTTCCATTTCATATTGTATTGTGACCTATCATGCAGACAGGAGGCATATCAGTAGAGTACACATGTTAGATATTAATGGCATATATTTCAGTTTCAGACTTCTTATCCTTCAGAACTATTATGCAACTGCCAGACCTGTTGTAGTATGTCTATGTAGCTCTGGTGGGGGGTTATTCACCACTGCCATCATTTGGGGGCCTTAGCCTGGCCTTTCCCCATGGTCATCTAAACCTGTCCTGCTGGGTGAGGCTGGTGGTGCATATGTGACCCTCATTGACATCCATGTGTGTGATCTAATGACACCCACAGTTCTTTGGGAACATCACATGTACTGCAGTGGGGGTTGTCACCTTGTGTAGTGTTGCCTAGTATGTTGACACCAGTATTTGTTATGAATTTCCTGCTGTCTATATAGCTGTCTGCTGCTATCCCATTCAGCCACCCAATTCCCTTGCATACTTGCATCCATATCATACATACAAGTATGATAACATACTACTCCATTCAGTAATTGATAGGAAGAGTGACTTACCTTGTTGCTGGACCAATATTGAGGACAGTTCTGGAGGGCTGACTATGTTGGATGCACATAGTACACTCCCTATACATGGTAAAGCTCAAGTAGTGTCAGGTTTGGCATCCCTTTTACTGTATATGTGAGTCAGAGAGAGGTATCAATCCCTGGGTCCCTAAATTGTCAGTGTGTGTCCTATGCATTGCCTCTTTGCCAAGGCCTGGGCATACTGTACATGCCTCCTTCTGCCTACAAGGGTAGGCTCAGGATGTTCCTCCTCCGAGTCCTTCTGTGCCTGTGCAGGCCTTGGCAATGGTGGGGGCTGTTTGGCCCTGCCCCATGCTGTTCCTACTGCAGCTGTTTCTGCAGGACCATATTATGTAGCATGGTACATACTATGAACATTTGTGTACATGTAGCTGGCGAGTACTGCAAGGCTCCACCGGATATGTCAAGACAGCGGAACTATGACTTGAGCATCCCAAACACAAGCTCTACAATGATCCTGGTTTGTGCGTGTGCCTCATTATGATGTTCTTGTTCAGGGTTGTGTGCATTTCTGATGGGTGTCATCAGCCATGGTTCCAGTGCATATTCAGCATCCCCCACTAGATGGCCATATGAGATGCCCCCCCTGGAAAACTCCTGATGCAGCTGTGAGCAATGCCAGATGTGGGAGTTGTGATAGCTTCCAGAGCTGCCAGCACACACATTCATGATAATGCCCTTGGCATTGCACACAACCTGGCAGTTGATGGAGGGGAAGCCCTTGCGGTTTATGTAGATCTTGCCCCACTTACCGGGTGCAGCTTTGATGTGCATGTGCGTGCAGTCTATAGCACCGACTACCTCAGGGTATTCTGCTATATGGTGGAAGAGATGCATACGTGTGGTCAGCGCCTCATGGGCAGTGGGGAAATATATGTGCTCAATGGCATGTTGTGTTATGGCACCCAGGAACTGGTAGAGTACCCTGGATGTTGATGCCTGTGAGACCCCCATGATATCTCCAGTTAGTCTTTGGAAGGTACCTGTGTCTAATATTCTTAAGCCTAGACATACCTTGGTATCCACTAGGATGGGTTCCCCTCTATTAGTTCTGTGTGTAAGGCGTGGCCAGCACACCTCAAAGATTTGCTGTAGAATGTCCCTGTCCACTCTATAGTGGTCTACTATCTCCAGCCCATTTAGGCCCTGGTAGGTTACCCTGGGTCTGTACACTCTTCTCCTCCTCCTCCTCACTGTGGGTTGGCTGTCAGCATTCTCCTCCTCACCACCCTATCTAGTACATATTGATGGAGTAAAGCAGCAGCAGCCTCTAACATTTTTAGTTAGTTTTGCCAGTTAAAAACCCTGTCTTTGTACACTGGTGGTGTAGAATTTGTGGGGAAAAAACAGTCTGTAGGGTGTTTGCATAGTTTATATTAGTATGCATGGCTGCTGCATGTGTAATTGGCTGATTCTGATACATTCCACCTGTCAGCTATGCTAGTTCTCCTTGATTGCCTTCCTACTGCTGTTTCCCCTTCCCAGTTCTTCTGTATTTAAGCCCCAAGGTGAGCCACACATACCCAGTGCTCATATATAAACAGTGCTGCTATTTCCTCTTTTTTTTTTTTTTTTTTGGTTTATATCCCGGTGTGCGGTGCACACACCATTTAGGCTATATTACACAGTGCTCAGGCACATCTGACACACCCCCTTCCTTAGCTGTGCTTAGCTAAGGGCAGACACGGGCCATAGAGGTCCAAAGAGCTTACAGCAAGCATGACACACCTCATTATGAAGTCATCCAGCTCTTAGACTTGCACTGTTGTATTGCTGCACCTACTTGGTTAGGTACAAGCTGACACTTTGAAGAAATCTGTGATTCAGTATAGCTCCTGTCATTTGCATACCCCAGTGTGTAGGTCATTAGTTACTGCACTTAAATGGACCCTTTCCCCTTGATAACCAGTGCTCCCTGGTATTGTTTACATTCTGCATGCCATTGACTATAATGGCAAAATGCAGACTTAACTTAAAATTGACTTTTCTCATTTGTTTTTTTTTATTTTCGGCACAATACCATTTGGGTGCCACTGCCCTAAGCTTAAATGGCTGTGATCGGCCAAAAAAGAAAATGTTTAATTTAAAAAAAAATAAACTGCTTTTAATGCCAATGGCTTTATATCTGGGCATTGGCATGTGTATTAAACATAATACATTCTTTTACACAAACTGTCATGCCACCGTTTTGTCAGATGCAGAAATGTATTCGATTACTAGCAGAATACATTTCTGCACTGGCACTGTTCTAGCACAGAGACCTGGCAGCTTGCTGGATCGCAAAATCACCTCATTTGCATGGTTTTCACCAGCAAATGAGGTGATTTGCATATTTGCCAGTTTTCCATGCTAGAACAGTGTAGGGCCACTTGTGTACGTGAAAAACGGCACTTTCTTAGATCGCTCGGTGGCCATTATCCATGCAGGTGCTCCTACACTGTTCCTGCACAGAAAATCAGCCTTTGTGAATCCTGAGGCATGTTTTATATACCTATAGTTGTTGGAAAAGGCTACATCTTTTTCTGTGAGGAAGACTTGCAGATAAAAGTAATGCAGTGGGAATCCCTGAGTTGCATTATTGGCACAATGCTGGATAACATAAACTGTTTTCTTATTTCAGATTTGTCTTTTAATGAGTATTAAATATCACAGTCAACTTTCCAAAGTCATTTTCTCTTTGTTCATATTTCTTCAGTTTGAACAAGGCTCTTAGTAAAGCAGGTTTCTTTCCCCTTAACGTTATGTCAATTCACCTAGCTCCTTACTCATACTATTGATTTGGCTGCAAGTTACATTATTTATTGTTGAGGGTTCTTTCATGCCCAAATATTGCAGAGATGAGCAGTGGTACATTAGATTTAAGCAGAACTGACAATTCTTGTTAACTGCACATGTAACACTGTATATAGATTAATTAGTAGTTTGTTTCAAATGGGAGAATTGTTTTGATTAGTTAGTTAGGCTTTAATTCATAACTAAGCTTAAACATGTGATTTTAGAATTAGGTTCAGAGGAGGTATGCTAGCAATTTGACGTTTCTTACTTTTATTGTCCTGTCGAAATTTACTTTCATTATAGCCAGAACTGTTGGTATAGCTTTCACTACAGCCCAGGTGATCGGAGTTCAGTTATTGGTCCTGGTGCCTGATTATGTGTTTTCAATATAACTTAGCAATACCCACAGAAATATTTAAGAAAACCTATGACATTTAATAATATTTGAAGTGCCTTAATGTACTACTCATTCATGTTTAGCTTATCTGACAGTTTTAGAAGCTGGAGTTTGTTTAATATGTAATCCTTTAAAAATAAAACTAATTTTTAAAATTCAAATGTTGCTTTATTTATATTAATTATTAATTAATATCACCCCGGGATTCATGAACCTTGCGCCAGGCGCACGCATGGCGTAGGTGCCACAATGCCAGACATGGCCGCCGAGCGATTCAGGTACGATCCAAACCCACGTGCATCAGCGGCGTATGCCGGAGTTGCGCCGCCTCCAGCGTAGGTATGTTAAATACCCCATGTGCGGTGTTGCACCATGCAAATGAAGGCAAGTAGCGATTCAGGAAGTGGCGCAGGCGTAGCATAACACCACGGCAATGTAAACCAAAAAAAAACGGTTTACATATATCCAAACATGACATAGGAGTAACGGAAGGCTGCCAACATCAGGTGTCATAGTGGTGCAACATGGTAATGTGGAAAGAAACCGAGAATGTCAAAAGAAAACATGCAGAAAATGTAAATAACGACATAAATGTTATGTACGCAAAAACCACAGCAGAACCCCAGGACATGTCCGCGGAAGGTGAGGAACACTGAAGTAATATGACAATGCCATAAAAGAGCAGTATAAGACACATCAGCATCACAGCCACAATACACCATAGTATGAATGGAAAGCCACAACCACAGCCCAAGGGTTGCCAAGGAGTGGCGGCGGTGTCTGGCGCCCGTAACCATGTATTAGTAGTCAATGCCATGCAAATGGGGCAGATAATACTGAATCGCAAAACCCCCACCCGGCGTAAGGCTGCACAAAGCAGCGCAGCGGTAATACACCGAGGTGGCCTAGAATAGCTGTCAATCGCAGAGGGGTGTGCCACTGTAGGAGGAAGCACATTGGAGCCCAGCAAACCTGGGCTGTACAATGCACATCACAGCATCAGGACCGGCGTTTGAGGAAATAGATGCGCTGAGAGTACACAATGCGCGCACAGATACATGTGCACGAGGATGACTACGTTCCCCAAACCAGTCATGTGACGGCCGCCCCATTAACAACCATGGATACAGGAAGGTGATGCGGAGAATATAAGGAAATGCGGAAGCAGTGTAATTGGAGTCGTAATGAGCAATTAACACCAATCAACCCACGAAGGGCAATCGGCGGCAGCTGACAACTCTGCATGCAGAAACCTGCAAAACGGGAAAGGGGAGGCATATGAATGCAAAGAAAATAGTGGATGTTGCAGAAATGCAAAGAGTGAAGAACCGATACAGCACAGCCAAGGAGAGAGTTAGCATAACGGTGGCGGCAGACAAAATGCATGAGGTGCCATGTGCCTGCAGGATGCACTCCCGTAAATAGTAGGTGCAACGTGCAAAAACAGTAAAGTAAGGTGTAAAGGTAAACCAATGCAGGCA